>NC_042616.1:696232519-696232950 GCF_901001135.1 Rhinatrema bivittatum
TGAAGATTTCTTCTGTCCTCCTGTAGCCGGATAACTTTAAGTAAGTACATTCAATGGGATGTTTATTCAGCTGAATATATGGTACAAGTTATCCAGCTAAACTTTGCTGGATAACTTGTCCACTAATCAGCCTACTGAATATGTTGGCCTCATTTTTTGTAACATGACAGTCCATCAAAATGCACATTTAAAGTCAAAATACACATTTAAAGTCAAAATGCACATTTAAAGTCAAATACAGACATGCAATTGTCAAAAGACCTGGCTGAAAAATGTTAGACCATAAGGAAGTTGTCAGTTCAACTTCTGTCCCCCGAAGCCTGGTTAAAAAGCCAAGTTTTTATTGCTTTCCAAAACTTTATGAAGTCTTTCTCAACACTAATGTCCAAGAGAAAGGCATTCCATAGAGCAGATGCTTGGTAAATAAAAGC
>NC_042616.1:696532963-696692074 GCF_901001135.1 Rhinatrema bivittatum
GTGCCATGAAATGGAAAATGTTGAGAAGCACTGGCCTAATAATTCACTAAGTCATATATAACTTTCTTATTTCATTCCCCCCTCCCATTCTTCCAAATGAATTCCTGATAAACAGACCCTCATCTCCCAACTTCCAGGGCCTAACAGGAATTTTTCATGACATTTACAAAATGAATTAGCATGAAGCATGGTGATTGCTTCCAAACTCAACTTATGAATCTTGAATATGTGCCTAAAAAGCGAGCAAAAGTGCAGCAAAATGACCTTGCAGGAAGCTGATTTAAGTTACACAATCAGCACTGCAGTTTCGAACTTTCAAATGAACTCACTTTAATGAACAAATACCACATGACATCCTTTTTTTTTCAGTTTAATCAGAATATGAGACGATATGAAGAAACATCCTCTTATGTGCAAAGAGGGTGGAATAATAACTGTCCAATCAGAGCGCACAGTTACTGGTGTTTTGCTGCTTGCAAGCACTTTTGTAAGGCTTTCCCTCACAAACAGAAAAAAAAGGAAAAAATCTGAAGCCAGTTTGTTTAAACATTTTTAAGCCTCAGAAACCTGCAACCACCCTGTGTTCCTGAACTCTCCAATCCAATTATTACATTGTAGGATCTTGTTTCTATTTTTGCAGCAGAGCTTGGAAACTAAACATGCAACAGGAAGGGGTCCCTAAAACAACACTACTGGCAACAGCTGAGCTCAACAAAGGGAATTTCCACTTGCTATATAATATTTTTAGTAGTCATGTGATTAAGGATTTATTAGCCAAAAGAGAAATGGGTGATCTTGTGATAACTCTGCACTTCCAGGCTTTAGCTAGCATAAACTCTTTGGGTTCTTATAAACAGCAACAGTTCTTCAAGTACATTCCTGTGAAACATTCAGTGGATAATGTTTCAAAAGTTAACTTGGCCAGTGGAAATATTGCTCTTCTATAAACTGAATTTGTGACATTTGAAGAAGGTATTTAAAACTAGATAATGGAAACCTTCAGCACATTCAAATGGTTTTTGAGGGGAGAATATTGATTTACGCACACAAAGGAGCAGAAATGTGGGGGTGGCCTTTTTTTTTCTCCCATTTTTCATTTCCCAGGATGACAGCCTCAGATGGTCCTAATTCTGCCTAAGACGGGAGTGGAATGTAAAAATTAAACCTACGCACCTCCCCTCCTCCAGGGCCAGCCCAGAAACGTTTTTCAATTAATTCATTTATAAACTGATTTAACATAGTATTTTCTCTATGCTTTGGATTCAGTTAGGATTCTGGGACAGAGCAGAAGTACAGAGTAAAACAATGTAGAAGTTATTTTCTCCCAGTTTGTGCCCTGCTTCATTTTTAGATATAGAAGATCTTCAGTTGAAAGTAACAGTAATACCTCATACAAAGATTAAATGGGGTAAAATACCATAGTAGCTAGGCCAGCCGCAGACACTTCAGTACTGGAGCTCAGGTTTCAGGTCCTGGCCTAACCCCTCCTCTTTGGTTGGAGAGTGAATGAAGATGTTGCAGAGGCAGTGTTCACAGCCGCTGGGAGAGAGGACGTCTCAGACATCAAGTTCAGGGCGTCACTGGCTCAGAAGCACACCTCTGCTAGGTCCCATGGGAAGGTGCAGTCTGTGCCTATCAGTCAGATGGATTGGCCTCATTAAATAGAGAGTGGAGAGGAAACAGAGATTAGCAAAATAAACCAGGTAGCTGCAAATTAAGGCTTGTGGTGCAAGGTCCATTTGGGGCAGATTCCTTTGAGCTGGAAGACCACAGGAGCAGAGGGAAGGTACTGGATAGATAAACACAAGTAACTAAGAGAAATAAAACCAATTTCTAAAGCTTCTGTTTTAAAATATACCCACCACAGAAGAAAGCAGAGGGATGCAAGTGCAGTTTTTATTTGTGTATACATTACTATTTTGACCATGATGAAGGACCCAGTAAAAAGATTCCTTCTTCTCAATTCTTAGGATGATTCAGTTTGAGATGAAATGAGGTGAGATGAACAATTTAGAGTTGAGATGAAAGACCAATCAATATATTATATCATTTATTTATTTTTATTCAATTTCCTACCTTACAATAAAACATGATTACTAGCAGAAAACACATTCCAGTTAGACCAATTTTAAGGACTAAGCTTAGTTTTCTTTGAAGGTGAAATGCCATCTGGAAAGAAGTTACATAGTGTGAGCCGGCAATGAGGTAGTTGCAGCTGTTAGTAACCCAGCAGCATGGCAGACCGAGCTCTCTGACCTTATTGGTAGAACCATACTGCAAGCCAGCCACCAGCCATAGAAGCTTGACCTTACCCAAGGAAATGTTTGCTTTCTTCCCCTTTGGTTTTCTAGCATACCAATCTAGTAAATTGTTCCGTAAATAAGGAATAAAGCAAAGTATCAACCAAAATACAGGCAAATTTGTAAAACTCCTCTTCAACCTGGATTTTCAAACAGTGGAGCAGTCTATTGTTTTGAGAACTGTAGATTGTTGTAACATATTGCATGTGTGGTTGCCTTCCAAATGCTCCCTTCTCAATGGAAATTGAGAAGGGAGCACATTGCTGAACAACTAGTTGACTTACATGGGTTACCTTTGAGTTATAGGGTAAAATTTAAGTTGCTAACTCTTGTTTACAAAGTGTTGAATGGGGAAGTGCCACGGTATATGAGAGAGCTTTTAAAGTTGTATTGGCCGAACCATGCTGTACGTTTGGGGCACAGGACATTTTTAGTGGTGCTTTCTTTTAAGGAAGTTCATTTGAAATCCAGTCAGCAGCGGATGGCAGGGCCTCGTTTATGGAATGCAGTGCCCTTAGGAATTGACAAGGTTTTGGATTATCTTATATTTAAGAAGAAGCGTAAAGCTTTTTATTTTTCTCCATTATTTGGGAGTTAATTTAGGAGATTTGGGGATTTTTAATAATTTGAGAGCGTTTTCTCTGGGTTTTTATTTTATGTGTGTGTATTGTGTCAGGAGCATTTTTTATGTTATGTTTTATAATCTGCCCTGGTAGGGCGGAATAGACATATTTATAAATAAATAAATAACCTATGCTAATAGGTTAAAGTAACAATGTCTTATTCTGACTTTTCCGGATGAACTACCAGTGAACATCTGTTCGAAATGCCAAGTCATCATCTCACCCCCTGCTTCTGCCTTAGACAGAATGAAGGGTGAATTATTTGCTATAGTGCTGCCTCCTATCACTATCATAGCATATGACATCAGGGTCACTCCCGGGGCTCAGTGGCAGTGATGCATACTGCCATGCGGAAGATCTCTGGTTTGAGTCCCAAAATGGGTCTTCAGCTCCCCAAGTTGGCAGAGGCTTGGGATGGTACAAAGGTCCAGGAGCATTGGTGTATGATTAGTGGCTTAGGACCATTGCTCCAATGACCAAACTGGTGGGATATAAAATAGGAGAAAAAGCCACCAGGTAGTTGCAAATGAAGACTTATGGCAACTTAATCCAGTTCCAATAGAGCTGAAGGTACAAAGCAGCAAGAAGAAACTTCTGGGTCAAAGAAAAAAAATATGGCATCAGACAAGGACCATTATGCCCATCTAGCCTACCCCCACCTCACTTCCTGATGAATATCACAAATGCTAACTGATTCCTGGCCCCCTCTTCATCTCTTGCCACTAGTCATCCTCTGTATTTATCCCATGACTTCTTGAATTTCCTTACAGTTGTTTCCACCATTACCTCCACTTGGCCAGTCTTTATCATACCCCCCATCTCTCCACTCCTTTCCAACATATATATTTAGGTCCTTATGTCTCTCCTCATATTTACTTTGGTGCAACCCCTGCATTATTTTAGAAGCTTTTTTCTGGACCATCTCTAGCCTGTCTATATCTTTTTTGAGGACTGGCCTTCAAAATTTGACACTGGGAAGCCAATTTTCAAATTCTTTTCTGATAGATTTTTCTTTGTCTCTGCTACTAGTCTGGCCCAGGACAGAACCAGGTATGTGTAGTGGGGACTCCCACTTCTTCAGGAGAATCACTTACTGAGAAGCAGAAACAACTCACACCCTTCTCTGGCTGAATGCAAGGATTCTTTGTGTTGGAGACTGGGATAGAAAAACAATAAACATTATGTACACTTCTATATGGCTCTGTACATACAAATTGTGCTGGTATGACCTTACAAAACAGACAGAGAAGAAGATAGAGAATCAATTCGGTAGTATAGGTCACATCCTACTAGGTAACCCTTGCTGTCCCAACCTGTCCCATGCAGGGTCAGGTGACACACCAGGGAATTTTAAAACCTTGCTGACTGGTCTGGAGGATGATCTTTTGCAATCAATCCTCCAACAATTTCCACAGGTAAAAATATTGTCCAGTATATTCAGGCTAGAAGGACAGTTATCCAGTGAGACAGATTCATTACAATGTAGACATTTAAACGAAATCTGCAGTCCATTGAAGAGAAATAAGTTAGTTATTTAGGACACGTTTTAGTAAATACAGATGGTAAGCAGAGTCCACAATACATGGTCTGTATAGCAGTACATTAGTATATATATTTTTTTTTACATTGACCTGATAAAGATAGTTGAACTTTTAAAAGCTCAGTTTGTTTGCTGACCTTTATTTTTCTGCATTTATGTAAACTAATATGGCAACCACATGACATTTTTACTCAGAATTTCCTGCTGCTAAGTCCTTCGGATTCAAATATTGCATGCACTTTATAGACTAATTTTAAAACTTTGACCACTCAGTGCAGAATGAATAAGTTTCCCTCCCTGGAAGGTTTATTATTCAGTCTACATATCTGCTGCTTCTTGCTGCTTGGCACAGAGCTTGCTGAGATTGGTCTGTGTATGGAATTGATTGACACTGTTCCCAGCTTCTACACAAGATTCATTTTAGGAAGAGAGAACTAGTCATGTGATATAGACAAAACAGGCAACGATGAGGTTTAATTCTTGCCTCACAAGATTATTTTCAACTCTGGACCTCTAAAAATAACCTATATTTAAAATGTATTAACACATCACTGCCAAAGTGGTTCCCTAAATCAGAAAAGGAGGAGGAATAGCCTAGTGGTTAGAGCAGCTGTCACTCTTTGTGACCTTGGGCAAGTCACTTTACCCTCAATTGCCTCAGGTACAAAAACTTAGATTGTAAGCCCTCTGGGGATAGAAAAATACCTACAGTACCTGAATGTAAACCAGTGTGATCAAATGTCAGTATATAAAAATAAATTACCTATTCACAGCATATATGTTTAACAAATGTCATGCTTCAGAAATATCCTAACATAACTTGATCCAAAACAAGCCACAGTTTTAGCATACAAAAAAAGTGTGCTAAAATAATAAGGGAAAAAGTGAGCTAATTTTAGCGCACTTTCCATGCAAATAGCAAAGCAAATAAATTAATAAAAAAGTAATGCAAATTATTACCAGTGCGGTGAAGCAAGCTCACTTTTACTACCAGTTTAACAGAATTTTACTTCAGTCTTTGAGGAGTTACAATACATGGACATAAAAAAAGTCACCATTCACAGACCTGGGAACCCTGAATAGAAAAGCCATGAGTCAGGGACCTCCGGTCTCCAGAGCCCTCAGTCAGGGACGTCCAGATATGAGGATGATGTTTCCATAGCTTACAGATCTGGGTGAACTAAGTACAGAGTTGTCAGGCCTACAATCATTAGAGTCAACATTATCAGCCCTGGTAACCTTGCCAGCAGGATGCATAGCTTGGGGTGTTGGTTTCAGGACTCCCAGGGCTGGAAGTCCTGGTTACAGGGGTCCCAGAACCAGAGCTGTGGCTTCTAGAACTCCCTGGAAGCTCTGTAACATGAGGGGCAAAAGGGAGATCTTGGATCAGCCAGACCCATTTTGAAAGGACAGCACCAGCAGCAACTGAGGATTGCCCAAGCACGGGGGGGCTTTTCTTTAAAACTGGCTAAAGGGGAGAACCTTGGTTAGGGGACTTATCCAATGAATGGGGCAAGGAGGCAGACCCATTTTGGAGATCTAAGGAATGTTGTTCCCAAGATAATAGGGTCTTTTATTCTTATGTTGGGGGATCTGCTAGAGAGGGTGGACTTGGAGGAACATTTCAGGTGAGTGGGGTGGGGGCTTTGAACTAAGGGGGAGAGCTTGTGAATATATTTGTGTGGGTCTTACTTGGGGCTTACTGCCCCTTTGCAATCACAGTACGGGAATGGAAGGGGTGCCACCAAGAGCACAGGCAGGCACCTTTAAGGAATAATGCAAATCACAAAGTTTAATGCAGTCCATGTTTCTCAAGTTTAATCTTCATGGCTTGCATTGCATACATTTGCATACAATGCAGTTTAGGAATATTTTTCTCTCATTGGGCCTTTTTGTTTTTGCATTATCAGCAAAGCTCAGGCAAACATTGCTGATAATATGCATTAAACATTGAATTTAGTGTTCAATGTACTGTGCTGCACTATTGAACCCATTTAAATCTTGTGCTAATCTGTGGTCATTTCTGGGCTGCTTTTTATGTTTGGATTATTTATATGAATTGTATCAGATGTTGAAATATAAAGTTTTTGTTTTTCTTGTATTGAACCTGCTGTAACTTGCCTTGAGCTTTTAGGAAGACGTTATATATAAATATGACAAATATATAAATAGGTTTCTTAACCTGCAATGTACCTAAAGTGCATTAAAAAGCTATTTAAATATATCTTTTCTGAGCCCTCTAGGCTCTTCACTTTTCTTTGCTTCCTGAATAAACCATGTTTTTCACATGTACTCATAAGGATGCGTAAATGTATAATGTATCATGTGTTGTATGGTTTTACTGAGACATTCCCTCATATCACATTTCCTCAGTGATTCTTGTCTTGCCAACAGTGATGTACTGCATTGCCCCGCTGTGTGTAGACTGACAGAATAAGATCAAATGTGTATCCTATTTAACATTTATTTTGTATACTTTTTGCTATGGGTGAATTTCTCTTTCAAACAAGAAAGATAATTTTATATTAGGAAGGTTAATTTTGTAATATCGCAGGTACCTTATGAAGCAGTTCCGCGCATGACACCAACTTAAGAACATAAGAACATGCCATACTGGGTCAGACCAAGGGTCCATCACGCCCAGCATCCTGTTTCCAACAGTGGCCAATCCAGGCCATAAGAACCTGGCAAGTACCCAAAAACTAAGTCTATTCCATGTTACTGTTGCTAGTAATAGCAGTGGCTATTTTCTAAGTCCACTTAATTAATAGCAGGTAATAGACTTCTCCAAGAACTTATCCAATCCTTTTTTAAACACAGCTATACTAACTGCACTAACCACATCCTCTGGCAACAAATTCCAGAGTTTAATTGTGCGATGAGTAAAAAAGAACTTTCTCTGATTAGTTTTAAATGTGCCACATGCTAACTTCATGGAGTGCCCCCTAGTCTTTCTACTATCTGAAAGAGTAAATAACCGATTCACATCTAGACCTCTCATGATTTTAAACACCTCTATCATATCCCCCCTCAGCCGTCTCTTTAAGCTGAAAAGTCCTAACCTCTTTAGTCTTTCCTCATACGGGAGCTGTTCCATTCCCCTTATCATTTTGGTAGCCCTTCTCTGTACCTTCTCCAAACTTCTGTGCATCAGTTTTCTTCAAAAATGATGTGAAAGTACGTGCACACAGTTATACCTGCTGTTTGCAACATATCACTTGTGCATGTGAATTTACACTCATATATACTTTTAAAAAGAATGCATGTGCGCCCATACACTCACATATTGGCACATGAGCAAAGATCCGGTGGATTTTAAATCATGCACACACTTGAATGCATATGTTTTAAAATATACCGTCTGTGAATTTGCTCCTAATTTTAAAAGGTTACTCGAGCACAGCTAGCTTGCATGTCTTCAATAGGACTTTGTTGGCTTTTACATGGGTATGAAGGCAGATTTTTAACATGCTCACATGAGGGGCAACCCAGTTTTTCCAATTAGTCCTCCAGTTTGCCCAGTTGACATCAATGTCTTAGAGACTCCTCTCGTTCTTCATCCTGCATGCCCCCCCCAGTTAATCTGGACCCCTGACCTGGACCTGTAAGCTCTAAAACTCAAGATCTACAGACTTGCTCCTCATCTGGAGCAAAGGTAAACAAGCTGATGAGCTGTGATTTCCAGTTTTAAAACAAGAGTTACACGCAGAATTGTTAGCCTCGCTGGAATGCCCATGCTCCGCCCAAGCCTTGCCCTCTTAATTTATGTATTTATGTATTGAGATTTTCTTTAAAAAAAAGAATAATCTTGTAGGAAATAACGTGATAAAGTTTACAACCATATGAAATGAGTGAAAATTGTATATAAAATAAGAAAAACAAACTATATCAAATAAGCTATATAAATAAAAATGTAAATGTTCATTTGTTCAAAATCTTAAATCTCCGAAAGTTCTTCACCGATTTCTTTGAAATTTTGACACAACGTTGCATTCGATTACGCGTGTGTTTTTATATACCTATATTATATAGATGTCACACCTGTGACAGGTAAAAACATGCTTTTTGGAAAAACAGCGCCATCTGTTGGACGTAAAAGCAACATATGCTATCTACAATATAAATGGGCTCTGACCAATGGACCGCAAATGCGCAGTAGAGAGCAGCTCTACCATGCATGTGCGGACCATAGAGCTCTGTGCTACATGCTGAGTGTCACAGAGGGGAGGAGAAAAGGGCAGACAAGTTGCCACTCCGAGAAACGGCTCAGCCCGTTCCTCCGCCGCTGGGGAAGTGGGGAGAGAGTAGGGACTGCCGGACAGTTACACCCAGGAGGAGGAAAGGGTAGAAGAGTCGCCAGGCCAGTCCGTCCACCGCCAGGGAAGGGGGGGAGGGAGTTGGGACGGCCAGAACAGAGCTAATGCACATTGTGAAATTAAACCAGACTGAGCCACAGCAACGCTCCAAAAAACGGCTCAGCCCGTTCCTCCGCCACTGGGGAAGGGGGGAGGGAGTAGGGACTGCCGGACAGTTACACACAGGAGGAGGAAAGGGTAAAAGAGTCGCCAAACCAGTCCGTCCACCACCGGGGAAGGGGGGAGGGAGTTGGGACGGCCGGAGCAGAGCTAATGTGCATTGTGAAATTAAACCAGACTGAGCCACAGCAACGCGTGGCCGGGTACAGCTAGTATAATAATACACTTAGTCTCACAATAAATAATATGAAATAGGGAGACTCAAGAAAGGAAGGAGGAGTGATACACTAGTGCATTACAATATAGCACAGAAATAATAAGGTAAAAGAGAGTCAAGCGCTGAGAAATATACACATCCTGACAAGCTTATATAGAGCTAAGCAGAAGTAGCTTGAGTATGTGCATCAAGGTAAAGATGCAAATGAGTGGGGTCAAAATAAACAAATCTAGATTCTAGATCAGAAATTACGCATTTAAAAGGATATCTAAGAATAAACTGTGCTTCTGATGCCACAGTCTCAGAACGCATACTAGGAAATGTTTTACGACATTCTCGAGTAGTGCATGTAATATCAGGGTAAATCCACATTCGATGGCCATAGAAGGAAGACAAATTGTGTTGAAAAAAGTTTTAAGAACAAAATCTCTATCTTGAGAATAAACAAAGAAAATAAATAAAGTCCCACGTTGAGAGATAAACACTTCTGTTGATGACTCCAGTTATTGAGTCAAGTCAGGATCCAAATCTTGAGATTAACCAGATGTATTGACGTCTGTGGACTTTATCATATAGGTTTTAGCTATAGTAGGTACAGCTTCCACAGGCATTTTGAGAACTTCTAATATGTATTTTTTAAACATATCAATTGCTAAAATTAAGTTAGATTGGGGAAAATTCAAAATTCTAAGATTCAAATAACGAAGGGAATTTTCAATATTTTCCTTAGTTGAGATATATCAGATTTAATTAAAGCCTTTTGATCTTGTATGGATGTAATTTGTTTTCCCAGATCGTCAACTTTTTGAGAATGAGAACCCAACTCAGTTTCAATAACTTGGATATGAGAGGAAAATGTAGAGGTATGCCAGCCCCTCACTTCAGGGACCCCTCTCCCCATGCATTTGTCTGCATCACCCTTCCATTCTTCCACTTCACATCCTGAAAACCTAAGGATAGAGGTTCATCTCCACCCAACCTCGCATGCACAGTTGCTCTGACAAGGATGTTGTGAGCATCCTTGTCAGATCAACCATGGACACCAAACTGGGAGGAAGTGAACCTCTGTCCTCCTCCCCGCTCCCTTAACCTGATTTAAAGGATGATTTTGGGGGGTAAGGTTATGGTAAAATGTTTCAACAGATGCAGAATGTAGGAAGATTCCAGGAGGGGAGGGAGTGAGAGGTAACTGGTGCACCCCATTCATCTTTTGAGTACAGCAATACAAAGGAGGAACACTGGTAGAGTGGGGAAGGGCTGGCACTTCCCCATTCAATCTTTAATTCTGGCAGAAGGGACAGAATATTTCAGGGAGGGGGCTAACAGTCCCCATGTGCAAAATTTAAAAATAGCGTAAGGGAGGATGTTGGGGATGCTGTCCGCCCCCTGCCCCCTCATTTTTCTTGGTCTCCCTGCTTACACCATTCCCCCTCTTCAAATTATTTAAAATTTGGCTACTAGATTATTAACTGGTTCAGCTACACATAATCATATAACCCCCGTATTACAATCATTGCACTGGTTAATGATTACATTTTTAATTCAGTATCAACTGGCAATCATTATTCACAATATCCTCTATAACGTCATAAGAACATATAAGAAAATAAGATATGCCTTACTGGGTCAAACCAAGGGTCCATCAAGCCCAGTATCCTGTTTCCTAGAGTGGGCAATCCAAGTCACAAGTACCTGGCAAGAACCCACACATTAAATAGATCTCAAGCTATTTTAACTTATTAGTTAATAGCACTTTATGAATTGTTCCTCTAGGAAATTATATAAACCTTTTTTAAACCTAGTTACACTAACTACTGTAACCACATACTCTGGCAATGAATTCCAGAGCTTAACTATATGCTGAGTGAAAAAGAATTTTCTTTGATTTTTTTTAAATGAGCTACTTGCTAACTTCATGAAGGGCCCCCTTGTCCTTCTATTATCTGAGAGAATAAATAACCGATTTACATTAACTTGTTCAAGTCCTTTCATGATTTTGTAGACCTCTATCATATCCCCCCTCAGTTGTCTCTTCTCCAAACTAAACATCCCTAAATTCCTTAGCCTTTCCTCATGGAGTAGTCATTCCATGCCCCTTATCATTTTGGTCACATTTCTCTGCACTTTCTCCAGTGCAACTATATCTTTTTTGAGATGTGGTGACCAGAATTGCACCCAGTATTCAAGATGCGGTCTCACCATGGAGAGATACAGAGGCATAATGACATCGTTTTATTTGTCATTCTCTTCTTAATAATTCCTAAGATTCTGTTTGCTTTTTTGATTGCCATAGCACACTGAGCCAACGATTTCAATATATTATCCATTACGATGCCTAGATCTTTTTCCTGGGTGGTAACTTCTAAGATAGAACCTAACTTTGTATAACTACAGCAAGAGTTATTTTTCCCTATATGCATCACCTTGCTCTTGTCCACATTAAATTTAATCTGCCATTTGGAAGCCCAATCTTCCAGTCTCACAAGGTCTTCCGCCAATTTATCACAATTCGTTTGAGATTTAACTACTCTGCATAATTTTGTCATCCACAAATTTGATCACCTCACTTGTCGTACCTCTTTCCAGATCATTTATAAATAATTAAAAAGCACCAATCCAAGTTCAAATCCCTGAGGCACTCCTCTGTTTACCTTTTTCCACTGTGAAAACAGACCATTTAATCCTACTCTCTCTTTCAACCAGCTTGCAATCCTCAAAAGGACATCACCTCCTATCCCATGACTTTTTAGTTTTCTTAGAAGCCTTTCATGTGGGACTTTGTCGATTCACTTCTGAAAATCCAAATACACCACGTCTACTGGGTCACCTTTGTCCACATGTTTATTCATCCCTTCAAAAAATCTAGGAGATTTATGAGGCAAGAGTTCTCTTGGGTAAATCCATGCTGGCTGTGTCCCATTAAACCATGTCTATCTAAATGTTTTGTGATTGTATTATTTATGACAGTTTCCATGACTTTTCCCGGCACTGAAGTCAGACTCACTGGTCTATAGTTTTCCAGATCACCCCTGAAGCCCTTTTTAAATATCGGAATTACATTGGTCATCTTCCCATCTTCAGGTACATTGGATGATTTTAATGATAGTTTACAAATTAATTTAAATAGGTATGACATTTCATTTTTTAGTAATTTCAGAACCCTGGGGTGAATACCATCTGGCCCAGATGATTTTCTACTCTTCAGTTGTTCCAGGTTCACCTTGATTTAGTTCAGTATCATCATCCTTGAAAACCGTCTCCAGAATGGGTATCTCCCCAACATCTTCTTCATTAAACACCGAAGCAAAGAAATTGTGTAATTTTTCTGTGATGGTCTTATTGATGCGCCCGTCGGTCGCAGACATCTGCGCCCTCTCTATCTCACCTCTTTTCTTTCTCTTTCCTCTCCTCTGGGCAAGATAGCTGCCTCTGCCTCTCCTCACTGACCTCTCCGGTGTCTCTGGACTGGCATCTGCGATTGTGTTCACCATTATTACACTGAGGTCACTTAGAGCACGCGTGCACACTTCACCCTCCCTTTTGAATACGTCATGGCGGGAACCTCGGGGGTATCCCCACTGCATGATGTCACTACCTCCGGGTACTTAGCCTCCGATCTCCAATCCAGCTATGAGTTAGCAAGGATTCTGTCCAGCTAATTTTGACTCCTTTCAGAGGCATTCTGCTCTGAGTTCTCGCTCCTACCTACCCTCCGGGGTTACACTGATTCTACAAGGATGCTCTAGGTACCCGCTGCTCGGGGGTCTTGCTTCGCTCCTGTCTACTTCCTGGATTGACCTGTTTCAGCATGGACATCTTGGCACTGGCGTTTTAAAATTTTAAAATTTCCCCAAGTAGTACTTACCAACTCTTTTTAGCGACCAGCAAGGTGAGCCTCTCCTCTCAGTACTTCCTCTAGATTGATACTTCTCCTTGGACTACTGCTGCATTAAAAATACACACTCAAGCAAGGTTTCTGAGATCTTCTACTCATGGCCTATTGGATGTCCCCTCCCCCAAAGTTGCACATCTATAAAAAATTAGAGCAAGCCTTTTCTATAGCAGGGCCCTTATTTTGGAATTCCCGAGTGAAATCAGATTGATACTTGAACCAGTGCTTTTCAATATATTTATAAATGATCTGGAAATGAATACGACAAGTAATATTATCAAATTTGCAGATGATACAAAATTATTCAGAGTTGTTAAATCACAAGCAGATTGTGATAAATGGCAGGAGGACCTTATGAGACTGGAAGATTCGGAATCCAAATGACAGATGAAATGTAATGTGGACAAGTGCAAGGTGTTACATATAGGGAAAAATAACCCATGCTGGAGTTACACGATGTTAGGTTCCATATTAGGAGTTAACAACCAGGAAAAAGTTCTAGGCATCATAATAGATAATAAATTGAAATCATTGGCTTAGTGTGCTATGGCAGTTAAAAAAGCAAACAGAATGTTAGGAATTATTGGGAAGGGAATGGTTAATAAAATGGAAAATGTCATAATGCCTCTGTATCATTCCATGATGAGACCACACCTTGAGTACTCTGTACAATTCTGGTCACCACATCTCAACAAGGATATAGTTACACCGGAGAAGGTATAGAGAAGGGTGACCAAGATCATATAGAAAATGGATCAGCTCCCCTATGAGGAAAGGTTAAAGAGGTTAGGGCTGTTCAGTTTGGAGAAGAGACGGCTGAGGGGGGATATGATAGAGGTCTTTAAAATCATGAGAGGTCTAGAATGGGTAGGTGTGAATCAGTTGTTTACTCTTTAGGATAATAGAAGGACTAGGGGGCACTCTATGAAGTTAGTAAGTAGCACATTTAAAACTAATTGGAGAAAATTATTTTTCACTCATCGCACAATTAAGCTCTGGAATTTGTTGCCAGAGGATTTGGTTAGTGCAGTAAGTGTAGCTGAGTTTTAAAAAGGTTTGGATAAGTTCTTGGAGAAGTCCATTAATTGCTATTAATCAAGTTGACATAGGGGTAGATTTTATAAATCTGCACCCGTGCGTACTTTTGTTCACGCACAAGGCGCGAACAAAAGTATGAGGGATTTTATAAGATACGCGTGTAGCCGCGCGTAACTTATAAAATCCAGGGTCAGTGCGCGCTAGGGGGTGCACATTTGTGCACCTTGCACGCGGCGAGTCCTGCGCGCGCTGCCCGTTCCCTCCGAGGCCGCTTTGAAATCGGAGCGGCCTCGGAGGGAACTTTCCTTCCACCCCCTGCACCTTGCCCTCCCTTCCCCTACCTAAACCTCCCCTACCTGTGTTTTAAAAGTTACGCCTGCCAGCAGGCTGCTGGCGCGCGATTCCCCAGCCCGGGTCCCGTTTTGGGCCAGCACCACGCCCCCAAAACGCCCCCGACACGCCCCCCCAGAACACCCTGAAAGACGCGTCGCCCCGACACGCCCCCCCCTAGCGAAGCCCCAGGACTTACGCGTGTCCCGGAGCTTGCGCACACCGCCGAGCCTATACAAAATAGGCTCGACGTGCACAGGGGGGTTTTAAAAGGGTTACGCGCATAACTTATGCGCGTAACACTTTTAAAATTCGGCCGATAGGGAATAGCCTGTGCTATTACTGGAATCAGTAGCATGGGATCTTCTTAGTGTTTGGGTACTTGCCATGTACTTGTAGTCTGGTTTGGCCACTGTTGGAAGCAAGATGCTGGGCTTGATGGACTTTTGGTCTGACCCAGTATGGCAATGTATTATGTTCTTATGTTCTTATGATAAAGGAACCCAAATTATGCCAGAAAGCTTATTCTTCTTGATAGTGTGATGTTCGCTGCCATGAAGATTATTGTTCTGTACTAAGTGCTTTAGTTTATTGTTATGTCTTTATCCTGTCTTGTTTTTATAATAAAGTTTTAGTTATTATGTATGTGCTTTGTACCCTGCCCTGAATGAAGGAAGGGCAGGTAACAAATGTTTTAAAATAAATAAATAAAAATAAGTGGTGGGATGGAGGGGGAAGCCAGGGGAGGGGCTGCCATTTGCCCCTTGGTTTAACTTTTTCATTTGAGCGAAAGGGAGGGAGGATTTGGGCACTAGATTTGATCACCGAAGTTTGATGGCTATAGCTGAAAATCAGAGCTAGGCACCTAAATTTCTATCCCCAACTTCACCCCACCTGGCCACGCTCTCTTCTTAACAGCCTAAATTTAGGTGCTCAAACCGAGTCATTTTTTAAAGGGGTCAATTTAGGAACCTAAACCCTTTAAAAATTGACCCCATAGTGCATTAGTCTCTATATGACAAATTTATGTTCTGCTTTTAACAACATGGGTTGCATGTGACATTCCTTTTAAAGAAATGCAATTTTAAACTTTTAAATTTATGGCATGTCCCAAGCTAAATTATCATTTATTATTATAAAATGTATAGTGGAAAGGAGATCTGGAAAGAAATAGATCTTAAAACAGGAGAAGCCATTACAGTTTCTCTGGGCCTTGGACTGCTGGACAGCTTTTCTTGGAGTACAAAAATGAATATCAGGATTGATAGTTGCCAACCACTCTTCCATTAGGTATTAGTGACATGAAAAGGTGATCTTTCCTAAATAATTAGTGTATTCCGTTATTGTGAATGATGACTTAAAGCAATTTCATAAAACGAGTGCTCCTTTGCCTCAGTAGTCGTGTTAGGGTGTGGATTTACGTTTTACAGATGTTCACTCACCAGTCTTCCAGAACTGCTTGTTTCTCTACTATGTGTAAAGCTCATTATACTGTAAACCAGAGGAGAGAGCCAATTCAACTGTCCATATAATAAAGGAATCTTTATTTTGTCTTTTTTTTTTTAGTGAAAGATACAGTATTTTGAAAGAAGCCGAAATCTTGCACAAAGCCAGGTTTAATTACATTCTACCAATTCTGGGAATTTGCAATGAAGCTGAATTCCTGGGAATTGTGACGGAGTACATGACTAATGGGTCATTAGACCAGCTTTTACAAGAGGTATGTAAGCAGTGAGAAATGAGTTCCTAGCCTCATGCTTCGTATTGCATGAGCGTCAGCAGTTTATGCATAGCAAACCACGTAATGTGACAGTTACAAATATTGCTAAACTATTTCATGAATGACTCCAGTAGTTGAAAAGGCAATCTCTCAATTAGTACAACAGGATAAGAATATGAAGAACATAAAAAAAGCTGAAAATTGCAATAAGATTTCTCCTGAATCTTTCTGTGCACAACAACCTGCTATAGAGTAATCACATAGACTCAATCATTTTGAACGTAAGAGTCTAGCTCTCACTCAGCTGTGAAAAAGTCCATCTAAATCTTGGAGGTAGAGATGCTATCATGATTGATATTGATACTGGAATCAGCAGACCCAGCAAAGGCTTAGAAGTGGAATAACATGGAATACTGATTATTTGTTGACCCTGAAGCTGTTCTCTCTAGAACGTGCTTGAGGCATCCTATTTATTAGAAGTTATTGTGAAACTATTTGAATGTATTTGTCCATGCTGTATCTATCATCTTGGTGCAGTCAAGATTTCAGCAATTGGGACAATACTTTTCTTATTTCTTGTTTCACTAAGCCATCTTCAGGCTGTTTCTTTCTTGCCCCATTACTATTTTTATTATTTATCTGATTTATATTCTGCCTTTCAGGCACTTCAATCACTCCATCAAGTTAATGCTCTTAATTCTCCCTCTATTTTTTGTATCCCAATGATCTGTCCTTGATCGTCTTCTCATCTCTTTTTATTTGGGCAAACTAACCTCCAGCTTTGGTTTCCTAGGCCATGTCTACAGTTACATTTTCCTTTACCTCTCTCTACAAAGCTTTTTTCTTTTCTCGCTTCCATTGTCACCAGATTAATCACTCGCTGCCTCAAACTAAACATAGATTAAAGTGAATTTCTCTGATCTGTCACTTTTTAACCCACTCTGTTTCTCCCTCCATTTCCCTGTGTAACCTATGGTTATTGCAAAATGGTCTGATCCAGTCAAACTGATCGCAGTTATAATTTGCGATAACCTGGGTGATTGGAGCATGCTCAGTAGTTAGCTGAGAGTGGAAGAAGAACATGTGAAGTTCAGACATGCAGAGCCTGTATAAGTTCTGGGAGATTGGGAAGCAATTAAATAAAGTTTTACAGAGTTGATTCATGAAGATGCTGATCATGTCAGCTGTTCCTGTTCCTTAGTCAAGCATTGCTTTCTCCTAAGGAGAACCATTCTCTAAGCCATTTGATTTCTTCCTCCTTTTGGAGGACCAACTTAAAAGGACAATGAATGAGTACTTTGGACTTTGCTATGATCACAATACAAGGAATAATAAAGTTACTAATGAGGTGGACAAATTCTGAGGAGAAGGAAGCATAGTTGTACAGACTTTTTTGAAATTGGTACAAAAGAGTTAATCATGTTTATTATCAATCCATTTGCTCTAACTGGCTATGAATGTTATGTTTTTTTTGCTGCAACAATAAAAAGAGGAGTTTTGGATCTCACTTAATAGTGTAATGGGGACTGAAAGAAACTCATAATACAAACAAGCTAGCAAAAGAGAGAAATCTTTATTAGTAAGATATCTTAGGAGAACTGCAGATTAGCATAACAAGGCAAGGCAAGTGCAGAACTGAGAATTTTCAATATCTTACAGTAGGTTTTATATGGACCACTCCCCCTGGCCCCCAAACATACAAACCAATGAGCTACTTCATTAACATAACATCTTTCAACTGGCTAGTATCATGACTTATCTAGAATATGCTAAATACTATGAGGCCAATATTCAAAAGCCTTTTGGATGGATACATTCTAGCCACATAATGAGCTATGTGCTCGAATATAGCCACATAAACTGGAGATAGTTCAGAGGCAAGAGAGAGAAGCATTTTTCGGAGGAACAGAGTTAGTCACAGCGAACTCTAGTCATACCATAGGCTTATCCTACAGTTAGCTGGTTATACTTTTCCGGCTAACTTTAAGATAGCCAGGTAGTCAGCAGCGCTGCCACACCACTGAATATCCCAGTTAAGTTAGCTGGATAGGTGTATCCAGCTAACTTAGGGCCTCATTTTCTACAGTATCGCAGGCCTGCGATACTTTAGAAGATGAGGGGCGGGGGCCCGAAATGGGGGGCGGGCCTGCGCTAACCGGCAGCGATCGCACCATCGCGGTGCGATCGCTGCCGGTTTCGCACCCAATAGTGCCACCATAGGGGGTGTAGCTATTGGGAGCGAAATAGGCAGCGAAAAGGCACCTACCTTTTCACTGTCCACGGCGTCGGCGCAGAGTCGGCCCCGGTGATGCCCCGACTCCTCCTCTTACAGGGCTAACTCCGCCCCGACTCTTCCCCCATCCTGGTATTGCACACGATAAGGGACTTTACGGGTGCGAAAGGTCCCTTATCGCGTGCGAGCGGCTTGGAAAATGAGGCCCTTAAATAGCCATGCCACTGGGGTGAATGTGCCAGAGTTAATTAACTCTTGAATGATTCAAGTGGACGTGAGTTGAAGAAGAAAAAAAAATGAAGAGGAAATCTTCAGAGTAGATCTGAAACCTGGGCTCCAAGCCTGGGCCTGACCCTATGCTGAGGCACAGGCATTGGGACCCAGCCTTTAGGTTAGGCTGGAGCCCAGAGTATGACCTAGTCCAAGACCCCAGCATCAGGTTTAGATCCAGGCCGCAGCTCCAGTGTCAGGATTTGGTCTTCAGGCCAGGCCGTAGTGTCGAGTCTGGACCCTTACCCTAGCCTAGGCCCAGGCCCAGACTTTGGCCTCTGTGCTGGGTCACAGCATCTATCCTGGACCTGGGCCCTCGCCTAGACTGAAACCCAGGAATCAGGACCCAACCTCCAGGCTGGTTCTCGGTGTTGGGTCTGGGTCAAGGCCCAGCATTGGAACCTGGCCTCTGGGCCAGGCAGTAGCATTGGGCCTAGCCTAGGTGAGAGCCCGGGCCCATGTCAGATGCCATGACCCAGGCCTCGAAGGGAACGGCCTCGAAAGGAACAGGGAAATCCATCGGGGCTCCCCTAGGGCTCGGCGCGCACAAGGTGCACAAGTGTGTACCTCCTTGTGCCCTCCGACCCTGGATTTTATAACATGCACGCAGCTGCGCACGCATGTTATAAAATTGGGCATAGATTTGTGCGCGCCAGGTTGCGCGCACAAATCTACACCCGAGCGTAACTTTTAAAATCTGGCCCACTATGTTTTGCCTTGTGCAGGATCCCAAAAGGTTGATAGATTCCATACTGCTTATCCCAGGGATAAGCAGTGGATTTCCCCAAGTTCATCTAAATAATGGTTTATGGATATGTCTTCCAAGAACTTGTCCAAACTGTTTTTACACTCCGCTACACTATCAGCTTTTACCACCTTTCGGCAATGAATTCCAGAGTTTAAGCATTGAGTAGAATGATATTTTCTCCTATTGGTCTTAAATATATCATCTAGTAATGTCATTGTGTGTTCCCTATTCTTTGTACTTCTTGAAAGAGTAAACTGATTCACATTTACCTGTTCTACTGCACTCATTATTTTATAGATCTCTGTCATATCTCTCCTCATCTGTCTCTTCTCCAAGCTGAAGATTCTTAACCCCTTTAGCCTTTCCTCATAGAGGAATCATTCCATCCCCTTTATCATTTTTGCCATCCTTCTCAGTACCTTTTCTAATTCCGCTATATCTGTTTTGAGATGCGGTGACCAGAATTGCACACAATACTCAAGGTGCGGTCTCTCCATAAAGCGATGCAGGGGCATTATAATATTATGTGTATTATTCTCCATTCCTTTTCTAATAATTCCTAGCATTCTATTTGCTTGGTCTGACCCAGCATGGCAATTTGTATGTTCTTATATTCTTATAATGTTACAGACAAAAGTTGGGTGCTGAGCAGTATTTCTACTTGCCTGCCTCTAACCTTCTAACCATCTGGTGCTGCTCCAGTTGTCTCGTTGGTTGAATTATGTGGAGCCTCTTAGTCCCTTAGGACCTAACAACTCTGCAAGATTCAAACCCCAAGACAGTCGGAGTGGCGTGAAGTAGTTAGAAGTTCATCAGGGGCTCCATATTTACATTCTAGGAACAATGATGCTGGAATGTGTTCAATATATCTTATTATTCATAAAAGGCTTGATTTTAAATCACTTTACATACATAAAACCCTGTTCTATGCACCTATATCATGCTTTGAAAATCATAGATCCTATGATGAAAAATACATATGAAACCTATTTTACACATAACTTTTACCTGCCATAGGAAGAGGTATTATGAGAAGGATAAGGGGGGAGTTGGGGGAGTTGGGGGGAGTTGGGTGGAGTTGGGGGAGTTATACCTGCTTGGTGCATTTTTGGGACACTTATGAATTTTCAAAGTGGACTTAAGTGAATAAGTCCACTTTTAAGCTTTGGGTTGAAGCCTGCAATATAAATGTATCCTGAAAAAACTCAATTCACCCAAATTTTGAACTTACAGAAGTTTATCATCAAATGTTTATTTGTCATCTTTAGGGAATAAAAATTTAAAATCCTAAGTCAGGATTTCAAAGAAGAAGAATCATTACTTTCTTTTATCTCTGAACAAAATATTTTGAATGCATGAATATTAATACATCCCACCCTCCCACACACACAGACACACATACATGATACATACACAGCCCTAGCATTCTTTCCCCTAGTCCAATTTTAGGGGGTCATTTTCTAAGACTTATCGCATGTGATAAGTCTCTTGCTAGGGGCGGAGTCGGGGTGGCGAGGGGGCGGACTCCACGATGTCTTCACTGGCGGCGATAAGGTTAGTAACCTTATCGTCGCCAGTAGCATGCCCAATAGCGCCACCTTTCACGATGGCGCTATTGGGTGCAAAAGCCGGCAGCGAAAACACCGTGGTGGTGTGAAGGCTGCCGGCTTTCCCAGGCCCTCCCCCCCACCCCCTGTTTTCGCTGGATTCACCATTCTACGATAGATGTCTGAGGACATGAGGACTGCTGGAGGCAAATAGAAGGGGATTATGTATTTGTGTGGATAGGTTTTTGTGAACATGTTCATGGGGGCAGAATGGATAGTGTTAATTTAATATCTATAGTGGCTCTTCCTTCTGCAAATAGATTGTTTTCCTAGACTCTGACAAATATCTTTCTTTCTTTTTTTGCTGATTGCTTTCATGACAGTTGCTTTTCTTATAATTGGCTCTATTCACCTTCCAGAGTCAAAAAAAACTTTAAAAAGCTTTTAAGTGGCTCAAGCCCTACATGATTGTGTTTTTTTTGTTGTTGTTGTAGAAGAATGACTATCCTGATATCGCATGGTCCTTGAGGTTTCGCATTCTGTATGAAATTGCTTTAGGGGTGAATTTTCTGCATAATATGAATCCTCCACTACTGCACCATGATCTGAAAACTCAAAATATCTTACTGGATAATGAGTATCATGCTAAGGTAAGATCCTATTTATAGTCATGATTTGTATACATAAAAATAAGCTGGAAAGCATATCATATAGTAACTTAGTTTTTACCTTTTCCTTTCCAAATTCTTTGTTTATTTGATGATGTTCTGGATCTGATCTGGGTTCCAAAACTGATTCTAACTTGAATCTTGCAAAGATGTCCCTGATTACTTGTCAGAACGTTTCTTTATTCTATTTCCTACATTTTGTCATCATTTGTTTTTATTATCCAAGAATTTATCATGTGTTTCTGTGTCTGTACAAATTGGATTAAGGATTGCATTAATTGGATTGCATTAAGGATTCTCTGAGAAAGAAATCTAGAAACAGATAGGTGTGTGCAGCTGGAAAAAAATTGTTTCATTTTAAAATTCATTTAGGGGGACTCTAATTTGTTTCTTTAGTTTCAAAGCAAAAAAAAAAGTGTATTTGTTTGATTCATTTTCATTTGCTATTAAAGTCAATGGGGAAAGCGTTGCAGGTAATTTACAACCTACATTGAGCTCCAGAATAGAAGTTTTCTAATCAATTGTCTTAGAACTTGTGGAAAGAAATTAACAGAAGGGGAAAAGAACTTCAGGGTACCTAGAAAGACTGAGCAGACTGGATAGTGGCACAAAAAGTGGCATAAATAGCCTTCAGATCTGTAAAGGGGCAAATGGGTACCAGCATTGGCAAGATTTCATCAAGTCACAGTGAGAGGAACAAAAAAGCAGAAAAAATGGGAAGAATACCCAAAGACTCCAAAAGAGGGCACCAGCAAAAATACCATATAGAAACATAGAAACATAGAAATGATGGCAGAAGAAGACCAATGGCCCATCAGTCTGCCCAGCAAGCTTCAGACTTATTTTTCTCATACTTATCTGTTACTCTGATCACTGAGGTCAGGGCCCTTATTGGTAACTTTTAGGTTCTAATTTCCTTCCACCCCCACCATTGATGTAGAGAGCGGTGCTGGAGTTGCATCAATGTGAAGTATCAAGTCTAATTGGTTAGGGGTAGTAGTAGTAGTAGTAGTAGTAGTAACTGCCGCAATAAGCAAGCTACTCCCACGCTTATTTGTTTACCCAGCCTTTGCAATTTAGTCCTTGTTGGTTGTTGTCTGAATATAAATCTTCTTTTCTTCATTCCCTCCTGCCGTTGAAGCAGTGAGCTGTGCAGTATATGTATTCAAAGTGAAGTATCAGGCATGATTGGTTCAGGGTAGTAACTGCCGCAACAAGCAAGCTACTCCCACGCTTATTTGTTTTTCCAGTCTGTGCAGTTTAGCCCTTGTTGGTTGTTTTAATATAAATCCTCTTTTCCTCATTCCCCCTGCCATTGAAGCAGAGAGCTGCTTGGATATGCATTGAAAGTGAAGTATCAGGCTAATTTGGGTTGGGGTAGTAACCGCCACAACAAGCAAGCTACTCCTATGCTTATTTGTGAATGCAGATCCTTTTCCCCACATTTCCTCTTGCCGTTGAAGCATAGAGCAATGTTGGAGTCACATTAACCGTGTGAATGTTTTTTGAATAAGGGTAGTAGCCATCATTCCCGCAAGCCACCCCCATGCCTCTTCTCTTCATTTCATTCACATCCTCAAGTCATTACTTCATTTCCCCCCTGCCATTGAAGCAGAGAGTTTGAACCCTTGATGGCATCTCAAGTGGCAAACTGGCACTGAAAATGGAATTAACATCCTAAGGCAGCATAAAGGGAGAATGAAGAAGAAAAAGTGGTAGTAAAACCTCCAAGGCAGGCACTGATAAAGGGGCCAAGCAGCACAAAGAGTGCCTTCAAGATTGTAAAGCAACATGAGAGGTGAAAAGGAGCCCCTCCCTCCCAGATTGGCAAGGTATTAGGTCTAGGGTACAACAGCAAGGCATAGTGACAAAGAGAACTCCAAAGTGTAAGGTCTGGGCATGGAAGCAAGGCTGAGTGGCACAAAGACCCCCAAGGTGCAGGGTAGAATTTAGATTTTCTTGCAGAATGGGCTTTCCAAATGAAAAATATTTCACAGTTTGCATATTGCAGTGGTTTCTCTAATGATTGTCGTGTGGTTTTCCTGAAAAGTGGTGAGGGCTGCTTTATTTAGAAATTGTTTTCCACATCATTGAACTGCTCTCAGCCTGTTACATTTCCTGATTTTCTGGTTTTGTGTGAAATAAATATTGAAATGTTTATTCTTGAGATCTTTTGTCTTGTGCAATATTTTCCCCTTCATCATGAGGGCTTTTTTGGGCCAAAAAGTCACCCCCGTTTAATCAGTCATTCTCCACGGAGTGGAAGAACCAGGATGAGAGTGCTGGAGGAAAGGAACCCCTATAGAACAGGTGCTGCTGTGTCCTGGTAGTGAAACTTGTGGGTTTGTTTTTTTTTTACTTTTTCCAATGTTTGATTATGGGACAAAGCACCCAGAAACAAAGAAAAGATCAAATGTTGTAAGAACACCTCAAGACTATAAAAGAAATTACCAGCAACAGTGCCATGAACCTTTGATGGCATCTCAAGAGGCAAACTGGTTCCAAAAATGGCATACGCATTCTAAGGCAGCATAAAGGGGAAATGAAGCAGAGAAGGTGGAAATAAAACCTCTAAGCAGGCACTGATAAAGGGGCCAAATAAAGCAAAATGAGAGCTGGTGTTGCATAGTTTTCTTTTAGTATTCTTATGACATTCAGTACAGTAAATGGTTTCTCTTGAGCATCTTTTGCCTTGTGCCAGTATTTCTTCCTCTGAATGAGGGCTATTTTGGTCAAGCCACCTCAGTGTAATCAACTATTATACAGGATGGAAGAAGCAAACTGAGATTCTGTAGGGGCTGGAGAAAAGGAAGTAGTAGAAAACAAGTATTGTACCATGATAGTGAAACCTGTTTTCTTGATTTGGGGACAAAACACCACAGGCCGGAATAACACAAACCAAGAAGAAAGCAAAATAAGTGTTGGAAGAACACCCCAAGGCTCCAAAAGAGGGTACTAGCAGCAGTGACATGAGCCCTTGATGGCATCTTGAGTGGCAACCTGGCACCCAAAGTGGCATCAGCATCCACAAGTGACAGAAAAAAACCAAGGCAGGCAGGCACTGTTAAAAGGGGCCAAGCAGTTCAAAGAGTTGCTTCAAAACTAGAAAGCAACAAGAGAGGTGCAAAGCAGCACCCCCCCCCCCCCCCCCAGCACCACCAGACTGACAAGGTGTAAGGTCTGGGATATGACAACAAGGAACAGTGGTAATGAGAACTACAAATGTCAATGTCTGGGCATGGAGTCAAGGTTGAGTGGTGCAAAGACCCCCAAGGTGCCAGGTGGAATTTTGACTTTTTTGTGAAATGAGCTTGCCAAATGAAATTACATGCTGAACATAGAAATGGTTTGACAGGGGTTTTATGGATGTGATTTTTTTTTTTTAAATAGAAAATGTTTCCTATATTCTGTAGTTGAACTGTGGCTATTGCATTTCCTGGTTTTGAGGTTTTACATGAGTTCTCTTTTAATACGCTAACTTCTTATGATATTCAGTAAAGGAAATGGTTTCCTTTGAGCATTTAACTCTTGAATTTCTTCCTCTGAATGAGAGCTTTTTTGGACAAACCACTCTAGTGTAATCAACCATCAAACTGGTTGGGAGAACCAAGCCGAGACTGTGGATGGGCTTCAAACATAGGTGTAGAATTACTTCTTTGGTTGTTGCTAGCACTGCCAATCTGGCCAGCTTTGGAAACAATTCCTTTACTTGCTCTGCCTTTTCTATCTCTGACCTGATTGATTCCTTTACTGGTGATATGGAGATTAAATGATTTAATATTTTGCTCACTGACTGTGCCAGTGTCACACTAATGTGGATGTGCAGGGAACACAGAGACACCACTGCACTGAGAGTTTGCCTAGGCACTAGTTCTTTGACTCACTGACAGGCTTCACCACATATCCTAATAACGTTTCAGTCTCTACCCTGCCTCAGTGCTCTCCTTGTGCCTGGCCCACTGCCGACCCTGCCCACTGCCCAGGCAGAGCTACAAACAGTGCTGGTTCTGCAAGCAATTCTCCAGTCTGCCTCCAGTCTCCACAAAGGTAAAAAAAAGAATAGCAAGCAACAGAAGTCTGCTGTCTATGCACAACGCTCTTCTGACGCAGTGCTGCTTCCTCGTGCTTTCCTATATTGTTTGAATAGCACTGCCTGGCGCAGTGACAGTCACAAAAGGTGAAGCAGCTGAAAGAGTTGTTTGAAAAAAGTCAACCTGGAACGTGGGGGAAGCTCAAATAGCACCCTTTTTCACAGCCAATGCCTTCAGAAGAAAGGCACAGCAAGAACAAAAACAGAAGAAAATCATTTGCATAAAATGACTCATTAATTTCCCAGGAAAATATCAGAGTTTATTTGGTCGACAGAAACCAGGCCAATAAAACAATCTCAAGCCGATTCTCCCACTTAGCAGCATCCCCACCTTTATCCCCATCCCCTCCCCAGCAGGTCCCTCCCTCTCTCCTCACCCCTAGTCAGGAATCTGCCTCTCTCTCCCCTGCATTGCCACAGCATTTATTCTTTACAGTGAGAAAATCAGAGGTGATGCTAGGACCCTAAAATATCCAGGGTATGGGCCCAGAAGCCTTCCTCTTCCCTACCCCCAAGATGTTGATGATTAACTCAGTTATGATCAGCAGCTTCCCTCTCTCCCAATCCCCACTAAGAACACTCCTGGGCATAATTAGACGTTACAAAATGATCTCTGTTCCACATTCCCATGCAGCTGTCAACAGGGAGTCATTGTATATGACATGTGACAAGGAAATACCCTGTTAATTTAATCCTGGTGGAAATGCAATGACTCTCTCCATACACACCTCTTGTGAAATTCTATCTAAGCAGAGACATGATACTCTCTCGCACATAAAGTCTGAAGTCTATACTGGACGGAATAGAATCCCAATAAAAATCCCTGCACCTCAAATTCTACAGTGCCCTGTGTTTTCTTACTGTTGTATGAATGAGTAAGTTAAAAAGAGCAGTGACAGTCTATAGCTCTCCAATTCATAAACATTCAAAGACATTCCTTTAACTCTTACAATGTGACCTTAATTACATTTCTTGCCTCTGTGTACTTTTTCTTTCACCCAGATTTTTTCAGTTGATCTGCTTTTCCTAAATATTCCTTACTTAATTTATAGTAGCTCTATTCTGTAGACCCAACCGGTCTATTCTGTGGACCCAACCGGAACTTTTGGCCAGCTTGGGGGGGCCTCCTGACCCCTCCAAGCTGGCCAAAAGTTCCAGTTGGGTCCAACGGGGGTCCGGGAACGGAGGCGCGGAGGAGCACGTGACGCCGACGTCACGTGCTCCTCGCAAAGGAATACAGGGATGGCTTCCTGACTCCCCGCTGGACCACCAGGGAGTTTTGGTAAGTCTTGGGGGGGTCAGGAGGGTGGGGGGTTTGTGTTTATTTAGGTTCAACGTATTCAACATAGCTATGTTGAATATGTTGGAACTCGCGATGCGTTTCTCCTCAAACCTTTTTTCTCTCTTTTAAAAATATAAGTTGCGTTTTACATATGCATTCAAAACGAATGCACACCCCTACCTTGCACCAGCCATGAGTTTGGTGGTGGGGGAGGGGGGAGGGGGGGATGGTTTCAGTTTTTAAAGTTTATATCACTGAAGGGAGCTGGTTGTTTTTTGGTGGGCCTGGGACAGACTGTAAGGAAGCATTGAAAAGATCAACCTGCAGAGATGCCAGAACTTCTCTAAGTTCCCTTAATACCCTCGGTTGTATCCCATACGGCCCCATTGCTTTAACTATTTCAAGTTTAGTTAGCTCCTCACAAATACACTTTTCTGAAAATTGATTGAGTGAGGCTACCTCACTTCCAAGTGTAGAGATCCCTTGGTCCCCGCTAATTGGCCTAGCTCCTAGCCCTTAGGATTTATATCAGCTTACGGGGAGACAGCATTCCTGCATAGGCCAAATCCCAGAGGCAGCCTGTGAGTAATGGGGGGGAGGGCTAGCCCTAGTTTTAGAGGGCTGTATAATTTTGCTTTAATGGAGGAAGGAAGTGTTCCTGAGTGCTCTCAGCACCAACCTAGGACAAAAGAAAAAGAGAGGCAGTGCTTTCCACTAAAGGCTGGAGGGAAGGAGGATCAGAGAGAAGGGTTTTATGTGTTTTACTACTCCTAGATATTTTTGGGACTGCTCACACCTGCATTTTCTGGAAGTCAGAAATACCCTCTGGAGTGCAGGAGGAATCTGCCTACCTTTCCCATCCAGCTAAGAGGGGTTTACAGAGACCACCACAGGAGTCCTGTTTTGATTTACCTTGTATCATCTTTTGGGAAGGAAGTGTTTTTCCTGCCCCCTCACTTGCCCAGGACTGGAGTAAGATCTGCTTCCAGAGTTGACCTCTCCCCCAGAAAGGTCCTGTGATAATTGGATTTGGGAGAAGAAAGAGAAACATCCAGAGACCCCCAATCAGAGTCCCTACCCCAGAATGCAGGATCTCAGACAGGCTGGAATTCGGGACATGCAACACGGACCTCAGATACTGTGGGCCCCAGGGACCCTAAACCCAGCTAGGACACCCCGACCACGTTGGGATACTCACTCTTCCCAAATGGAGGGAACCAATATCTCAGCTTCCCTCACTGAGGGATGCTTACACAGGAGAAGAACTGTAAATATCTTGTTCTCTAAAGTTTCTACCAAACCTGGAGGTAAATGGACTTTGCTTTTTCTATACATCTTGATTGCGATAATTACAATTCCCAGTAAAATATTATTTGAACACCCAGCCTGTGAGTCAAGCTTGGACTGTTCAGGTACCTGCACTCAAGAGCTCTGGTAACACACACACACATGTGGGAGAACACTAATGCCTGGGCCAAGAAGGTTAACTTCACCTCCACAGAAAGGACCCACACCTTGGGAACAGAAGAGCTGGGGAAAAGGCAGATCAGCTAGCCGCGTTGCTTAAATTCTTTTATGTGCCCCGAGAAGTAGAGACATTCCTGGAAAAATGGTTACACAATCTTATCTCTGTTTGTTTTATATGGTCTTGCTTCTGGCCCTTCCACAATGAACACCGAACCGAAATATTTGTTAAGCAATTTCACTTTTCCCTTGTCAACCTCTACATATTCCTTCCCTTCGCCTCTGAGTCTTACAAACCCACTTTCACACTTCCTCCTAATCACTAACATGTCTGAAAAAAATCATCCCCCCTCCGTATTACTATATTTGTTATTTTTTCTTCCATTTGAATCTTTGCCTTCCTGACTATTTTCCCACCTTCTCCTAGCTTTTCCAGATATTGTTACTTGTTTTCCACTTTCTATGTCCTCTTATAGCTTATGAATGCTAACCTTTAATCCCTTACCTTTTCGGGTACTTCTTTAGTAAACAAAAGCAGTCCCCTTTTCATTTTTCCTTTGTTTGCCTTTCCTAACAAAAATGTTAGTTGCTCTTATATTATCTCCTTTTAGTTTTGCCCACTGCTCTTCTACTTCCCCTGGATTTTCCCATCCAGCTAATGACTCCTTGAGGTACTGCCCCATTTTAACAAAGCTGTTTTTCCTGAAGCTTTGGGTTCTCATCTTTGAATGAACCTGCACTATAATACCGAAGCACACCATCCAGTGATCACTGAGTCCCAGGTAATCATCCAGGAAGAAACGCTGTCCCTGTTGTAGGCACCAGGTCCAGGATCACCCCCTCCCATGCGGGCTCCTTTACCGGTTGATAGAACTGGTAAAGGAGCCCGGCAGAGAATACAAGGTCTCCCTGCTCCTAAAGGATACCATCGGCAGGATGTCCCAATCAACAGCCTGCAGATTGAAATCCCCTAACAATAACATTTCCCATTTCGTAGATATTTTTTTGAATGTCCTCTATTAAATCTCCATTTCTTTTTTCTGCGATGGACGTCTGTATATTACACCAATATAAATCGATGTTCCATTCCCTCTTTCCAGATTAACCAACAATGCCACCTCCCCCTTACCTCGTAAGCCTTGCCATTATGTTGTTTTAATATTTTTTAATATATATGTAGCCACGCCTCCTTCCTTCCTTCCTACCTGGGCCTTCCTGACTAGATTGCAGCCTGGTATAACTATATCCCAGTTATGGCTTTCTGTGTAGCACATCTCTGTGACAGCCATTATTTCCAAATCAGCTTCTTCCATGACTGCCTCTAGATCTGGGACTTTAATTCCCATACTATAAGATTTAGTGTACATAGCTTTCCAGATGTTGCACTTTTTCCGATTTCTATACAAGTTTTTTAAATATTTTACTTAGTGGACTGCCCCCCCCCCCCCCCCTTGGACCAGGCTATGACTTGCCCCTATGCTTGGGGTGGGGAGTACCACATGAGAAATTATATTTACTAATTTGATTTATCTTCGGGTTCATAGCCTGAGTGGGGGATGAGACAGAGTCCCAGTTACCCTGATACCACAATTCTGTGCCCTTCCCAAACAACCTCTCACTTGTGGCACCACAGACCACATAAAATCATTGCACCAGAATGAACAGTAATTAACCTTTTTACTAGTATTGTGTAAGTATTGTGTAAATCCAACCAGAAAATTAAATGGGAAAAGTACAGTAGCAAAGTGTAATATAAACTTGCAGGGTTTTTTTTTATTTTAAATCAAGCAATGCAGAAATAATTCTGGGTATGGTCTGTTGGCCAGGGCAACCAACAAACTCACATGGATGGATAAAAAAAAAAAAAAAGGAATGCCAATAGAGAAAGGTTGGGGGGAAAGGCAGTGAAGTACACAGCTTTCAAAAATTGTTGTTACCCCTGAGTACTCAAAGGAGGGGGGGGGGACAGATCTACCCCAGTGTCGCCAGTTTGTAAAGGGTGCACCCTGTCCCAAACACAAAGGGGTCAATCTTCCAAGGAGCGCGTGCCCGTCCATGCGCGTGCGGTTCCCGGCGCGCGCACATGGACGTGGCTATTTTAGAACATGCGCACGCAGCAGCGTGCGCATGTTCTAAAATACGATATCTGCACACACATGCGGGGTGGATTTTAACAGCCACGCGTGCATGTGTGGGCAGATGGCCTCCTCTGCGCATGTGGGGGGAAATTTTAAAAGCCCACACGCGGCGACGCAATCAGGCCTCCCCCAGTTCCCTCCTTAATTGGAGCAGACTGGGAGGGAACTTTCCTATGCCTAACCCTACCCTTCCTACCTCTTCCCCTCTCCTCCCCAACCCCTACCCCCTACCTAGCTCAATGTTTTTTTTTATGTTTTTACCTTGATCCTCCTCTGGAGCAGCAGTAGATTCCGCGTGGCAGCCGGCTGCCGGTGAGCGCTTCCCCAGGGCAGCTTCGAGTGGTGCTACTCGTCCTGCCCCCCACCCTGCCCCTCCCCACCCCCAGCTCGCCTCTTCTGAGAGGCCCAGCGCGTGCGCATATAGGTGGTTACGTGCGTGACCGGGCCCTTTAGAAAATGTGTGTGGCATGCACAAGGCCCGGCCATGTGCATAGCCATCAGTATTTGCGTGTGTAGGCCTTTGAAAATTTACTTGAAAATTGGGTGTAAAAAAATAGCAATCAAAAAAATGAAGAAGTCCCTGTTGATGGTGGAGCTGGCTAGATAACAAACCAAATTGATGAGCACTGCAGTGAGAGGAAGGTCTTTCTCTCCTGGGGAGCTTCCCCAAGTGATTTACTTGGTACTAAACAGAAATCTGGCCTGGTTTCCGTCTCTTACAAAAAGAATACAGCCCATCAGCTTCTCTTTCCCATCCCTATTGCCTGTGGCTATACCTGCAGCAAGGGTTTATGTTTGACGCCCGCATGGCGCCCACAAAGGGGTGCCATGCAATATTTAAATTAGGGGGTCACGGTAGGAAGGAGGCGCTAGGGTCGCTTGCGCGACCTTAGCGCCTCCTTCCTAACGTGACCTTGCCACGGCTTCCGGTTATGAAGACCAACGCTGGTAAACTCGGCCTCAGTTTTCATAATCTGCCTGTCTGCCAATAATGAAAACGGCCGCTGAGTTTATCGGCGGCCATTTTCATTACTGGCAGATGGCCGGTCTGCCGAGTTTTTTTTTTACTTTAAAAAAAAGAAGTACAGAAAAGCAATTTTTTCTGCTTTTCTGTACTTCTTTTACCTGCGCTAAGCTATTAACGCCTGCTCCACACAGGCGTTAATATCTGAGCGATAAATGTGCGTCTGAGACTCACATTTATCTTTTTGCATTCAGAGTGAATGAGTAATTGCCTGTGATGAGTGACAGCCTGCGATGAGTGCTATCTTATTCACTCCGCGTCAGACGCGTGATAAATAGGCGCTAATCCCCCTATTGCATTAGGGGGTGGATTAGCGCCTATTTATCTCGCGTCCGATTGCGGGTTAACAGTGCGCTCGGCCGAGCGCACTGTATTGCATCGGTCCCTCAGTCTCTTAGCTTCTCAGCTCCTAGATCTTCTGTCCCTTATTGAGATTTTACATGCAGCTCGCCCATAAAGAAAAAAACAGCTGTCCATCTCTCTATTTCCTCAGAGCACATACTTCTGTCTATCCCTCTCGATCAGATATTCAGAAGAAGAAATGATTGCAGGGCTGCTAGATGCACTCCTCTCTTCCAGGCTCCAACTCTTGAGTGTCCCCTCCCCGCACATACACAGATAGAGCCAGCCAAATTCTACCTTTTCTAACTTAAATGGTCTCCAGGATTCCTTTGGCTTCCTCCTCTGCTGGCTATGTAGTGCTGTTCTTTGGGCAGGCTAAACATTATAGTCCTTTTCCCAACTTGTTAACACTGTGAGTGCTGGAGGCTCGTTCTTGCAGAATATTTGTCATTCACAGGAGAGCACATAGGGATTTTTTACATATTTTTATAATCCTTCACCTTGGCTGTAGCAGCTTGCAGCCTCTGCAGGGCTAAAACACATCACTCAGATCCAGATGCAGCTCGGTCCTCTTTGTAAGGCTCTAACACATGTTAAGCTCATGGGGGAAGGAACCTGCTTTATGGTAGCTTGCTACACTTACCTTAGGGTTTTGTTCATCCAGCCCCGAAAAAATTATAATGCAAACTAATGGCCTGACATTTTTTAATTCCCCAAAGTCTGTGCTTCCAAATGATCTGCAGCAGGTGTGAAATTACCAGAGTTTAGGTGGGCAGGGGATTAAAGGGAATAAGTGAGAGTCGGCACAGGAGATGCATGAGAACCATATGAGAGGGGGATTGTGTGTGGAAATGTGTATATAGAAGTGCAGGAGAAAAAAATAAACCTGTAAAGGAATTAATAAAAAAAAAAGAGCTGGTGGAAATGGGGTGGAGGTGCAGAAGAGAGCCAGAGGCAGAGGGTTTGTGTGAAAGCACTCCAGAGGTAGTATTGGAGGTGAAAGATACCCAGAGATGATGTTAGGTGGGGTGGGGCAGAGATGGTGACGGAAGATACGCGTAAGAGAGACACGGGGATGGTGAAGTGGGGGAGGGTGACAAAAAGCTACAGATGGTGATGGGGGGGGGGGGGGGATAAAGCCAGATGTGATAGGGCTGGAGGAGTGAGAGAGCTAGAGGTTGTGATTGGGCAGGAGGAGGGTCTGAGAGAAAGCAGTGAGTGATGGATGAGAGTATGAGAGAGATCCTAAGAGAATATTGGTAGAATGGGGAGTTATTCGAGTAGATGACTGGAGGAGAGAAGCAGTCAGAGAGAGGGTAAGGGAGGGAGCATGAGCAGAGATGATCGGAGGTGGAATCAGAGGGGGAATCATAGGATAAGGGAATCATAGGAAAATTTGAGAGGAAATGATGGAGTGAATTGAAGTGGTTGAGAGGGGGTGAGGCAGTTGGGATGATAGGGAGTGGTGATAGAAACTGAGATGGGATGGCTGTTGGCGGAGAAGATTTTTTAAAAGCCACAGGATCTCGGTTATGCTAGTGACCTGTATTTTATAGGATCGTTCTTTGTGGAAGGGGAACAGAACTGCTTGTGATTGTTGAATTTAATTATCAACAACCTGAGGAGGGATGGGTTGGCTATATGCCTGTGCTCTATGGGCCCAAGCCCATAGAGCACAGGCATATAGCCAACTAGCATATATACACAGGCATATATACAACTAGCAATGCTTCTGCTAGTTGGAATCCGAGCATCCTTTCGGGTTACCAGTAAGCCCTGGGAAATAGTACTAGTGCAGTCAGTGAGAGAATGAATTAGGGGAGGACCCATTCACGTGCAGCCCCTCCCCTTAAAGGTGCGGGAATGGACGTCCCACTCAGAAGTTTTATAGCAAAGCTCCATCAAGTCTAAGTTGCAATTTAGGAAGAAGTTTCGAGATTTTTCCTCAGTTATATTTTTGGCCTACCTGGGGCCTGGGCTCCATCCTGCCGGGGAACCTTTGGGGCTTGTCGAGGTCTCCACTGCTGTACTGTTCTCCAAAGGTGCAGAGTGGTTGTCCTGGGAATACTTTGACTTTTGGTCTTTTATGTGATAGGAGCCTTGCTGGACACCTGGAACTTTCCTGGATTCTGGTGTTTGGGACACCTAGGGATAGGGAAGACCTGCCCTCGAGGTGGTGACCTGTTACAAGAGGCAACTCAGGTGTTATTTCCTTTGTGGGAATCAGAAGAAGTTATTTTTGAAGATCTGAGAGGAAGTGTTTTCTGCCCCTCTTCCTATCCATCCATGGACCTGTGAAGCTGCAGTTCCATCTAGGATCCCTGTTATGAGGGATCCCCATCGAGTTAAAAGGAAAAAGAACTACTAACTGTGAGAAAGAACATATTTACAATTTGAAGGACTCCCATGTACAGTCTTCAAGCCCCCGGGGAGGGAGATTTACTCTCTATACAGAGACAGGATTTTTGGCCACCTTGGAAGGGGTTTTCCCAATCATCTAAGGGTTGATCTGCCCAGTGAGACTACCATTTCTCCAAATCCAGGAAAGTGGATAGCTTCCTTGCTTACTTAAAAGACTCCTGCATAGATAGAGAGAAAAAGAGTGGTAAAAAGAGCCAGGAAGACTGTGGTGCTGGAAACATTTATTATGCCATTATTCGCACAGGGGTTGATCCTGTGCGTCCATGGGCGCGCGATTCCCGGCGTATGAACATAGATGCAGCTATTTTATAAAACACACATGTCGGATTTTAACATCTGATAAAATACGATATCCACGCACACATGTGCAGTGGATTTTAACATCCGTGCACGCATGTGCGAGCGGATGGCCTCCTCCGCACGCAGGGCGGGGAAATTTTAAAAGCCCATGCACGGCGACGGGAGTAGGGTTTCCCCAGTGCCCTAAAGCCCTATCTAACTTTCCTTCCCTTTCTTCTCTCCTCCCTGACCCTTAACCCCTTCCTAGCTACTTACATTTTTTGTTTGATTACTTACTGCTCCTGCACTGTCCTAGCCCACCCTGTCCCTCCCCGCCCAGACCACGCCCCCAGCCTGCCCCTTTATTTGGGCCCGGCACTTCTGTGCATAACGGGTGTTAAGCGCGTATCCGTTCCCTTCCAAAAATGCTCACGGTGCGCAGAAGGCCCAACCACGCACATAACCCCCGTTATTTATGCGTGTGGCCCTTTGAAAATTCACTTGTCAGTGTTTACAGTGAAGACTTTAATTTTGGACACTAATCTAGTAGATCCAGCGTATTTATTTGGGTACTCAGCACACAGTGGATAGAGATTATCCCTTTCCCAGGAAATTTCAGGAAGGAAATTAGTCACCCCTGCACTAGGACCCAAAAGGAATCTTTTATTCCCCAAGCCTAATTGGAGAAAATTATTTTTCACTCAACGCACAATAAAGCTCTGGAATATTTTGCCAGAGGATGTGGTTAGTGCAGTTAGTGTAGCTGGATTCAAAAAAGGTTTAGATAAGTTCTTGGAGGAGAAGTCCATTAACAGCTATTAATCAAGTTTACTTAGGGGTAGATTTTTAAAAAGAGCGCAATCGCGTATCTTATAAAATCCTGGATCGGCGCGCACAAGGCTGCCTCCGTTCCCTCCGAGGCCGCTCCGAAATCGGAGGGCCTCGGAGGGAACTTTCTTTCGCCCTCCCCTCACCTTCCCCTCCCTTCCCCTACCTAACCCACCCCCTCGGCCCTATCTACCCCCCCCCCCCCCTTACCTTTGTCCCTCAATTTACGCCTGCTAGAAGCAGACGTAAATCTATGCGTGCCAGCGGACTGCTGGCGCGCCGTCATCCGATCCGGGGGCTGGTCTGGAGGCCTTGACCATGCCCCCGGGCCGGCGCCACGCCCCCAGTCCCGCCCCCGAAACGCCACATCCCGCCCCCGAAACACCGCGTCATTCGGCCCCACCCCGACACGCCCCCGACACGCCCCCTTTAAAAAAAACCCTGGGACTTACGCGCGTCCCAGGCTCTGCGCGCGCCGGCGGCCTATGCAAAATAGGTGTGCCGGCGCGCGAGGGCCCTGCTCGCGTAAATCCAGGTGGATTTACGCGAGCAGGGCATTTAAAATCCGCCCGTTAGGGAATAGCCATTGCTATTAATTGCATCAGTAGCTGGGATCTTCTTAGTGTTTGGGTAATTGCCAGGTTCTTGTGGTCTGGTTTGGCCTCTGTTGGAAACAGGAAGCTGGGCTTGATGGACCCTTGGTCTGACCCAGCATGGCAATTTCTTATGTTCTTATGTTCTTAAGCCAAAAGATCCATACTCTGGGGAAAAGGGGCACTGGTAAAACTAGTCGGGATCCTTGCCCTAAAGAACTTATAAATACTTTTATGGCCCCAGCAATGCAGGACACGTCCACTAGGGTAGGTTTACACAGCATTTATCCATATATGAGATTCTGCTAGGATATTATAGATTTGCATGCACAGACAATGTGCCCAGAGTGCAAGTTTAAAGTGTGACTGAATAAATGTGAGACAGCGGGGGACTGAAGATGGACATCTCTTTCAAAAATTGGTTAGGTTAGGATAAGGGGATGGCATGTTCTTTGGTTGATAAGACTTTAGTTGTTAGGGTAGGCCAGAGCATTTTATGATGGGTGGGTGCCACAGCCCCTGGCAGGAAAAATAGTATTGTCCCTTTTTAAAAGCAGCAGTGTTTAAAATAAAATAAGACTCTTCAACTGATGATCGTCCTGAGTTTTTCAGGTTGCTTCATTTTGTCTGTTTTTCTGTGGGTAGAGTAAGACTTGCCTTGTTTCTAGCATCTGGCAGAAAATGGCATGGCTAATTAAAGTTCTGCTCTCCATCAACATTTAAGTTAAGTATAATTTTTGGCTATAAAAATTGTCTCATTTTTTGATACGTGGTTTCTTTAATACTTTTCAGTGCTTTTGATTTAATTTACCCCTGAAGAAGCTACATGATATTGTAGCGAAACACCGGCCGCTGTCGGGCGGGTTGAAATTATATCAAGTTTGACGGGAAACAGCTCATAAATACATGTAATCAATGAATGTTATTCAAAAAGGAGTTGTCATTCAGCCGCAAATGATTAACCGTCTGGACGGTTCTAATAGCTTCTAAAGAACACGTCGTCAAGCTTGCTGATGCGGCACCTTACAAAAATCTATTTTTGATCGCATTTTTCACGTGTTTACGAATGCCTTTTGTGATAGGAGAGCAATTGTGAAATTTGGTTTGTTGCTGGTTCCCCTGTTTCCATAATGGCTAATTAAAGACCAGAAGTACAAAAGAGGAAGTCTGAAAGTGTGCAAGAGTCATGCTGCTGCTGCCTGATTTCAGCTTGCCCATGGTAACTTGTACATGTTTAGGACAAGATGTAGCAATGGGCTGTTCCCATTTTATGTCTATGGAAAAATGTTCTTCTGTCCCTTAGCATTCATTCAGGAAAGAACAGTAGCACTGACAGCGTAGTTGTGTTTGGGTTTCTGAAATGTTCAAATTAAAAATGGCATTTGTAGGGTTATACCCAAAAAACAGCAGGGTAGGCGATCCAGTGAAACCGTAGGTAAGCAACAAACAATGTTCGTCTCCTCTCAATGACTTTTCATTGAGAGGAGACGAACATTGTTGTCGGATACATGAGATCCTACTTTATCCGGACCATCACTTGAACACTGTTTTCTGACTATTCAGCCCCTGAGGCAGCCACCACATGTGGCGAAATTCGGCCAGAGTCGGGCAATTTTACTTGATTCTTTACGTCTCCTTGATTAAATTTTGAAAAAGACGCTCTTGTGGCATCCATTTGTAGGGTTATAACATCACTGCCTTCCTTTATTGTTCAATAGGGAAGCTTTATAGTTGCCCCTCTGTGTGGGTTTGGTTTTAAATTGTCTGCCTTTCCAAATCTAAGCTCAAGGTGATATGTGCAGGTCCAGTTGGTAGGTCCTTGCCCTGGAGGGCTTACAATTTAAGTGGCCGATGAACTAAACTGGAGTAAATTTGGCAAATGGTGCTTCACATGCTGAAAATATTCGGTATAACAACACAAAGGGAAGAAATCGCCAAATCTTCTTTAACACAATAGGTAAGTCACACACAAAAGAAGAGCTTATTTTTCTATAATTATTTTTTCAACATTTTATTTATGCAACCACATATTTAACAGTTATCTAGACAATTAAAATCTAACTCACACACACCCCCTCATACATTCAACACACATTTCACATAAAACCAAATAGGTACACATTTCAGACTTATTGTGATTCTTATAATATCTTTAACAATATGGGGTAGATTTTCAAAGGGTTACGCGTGTAGGAAACAGCATTTATGCACGTAAATGACAGGAGCACGAATAACTTGAATTTTGCCTAAGGGTATTTATGCGCGCAAATGGCCCTGTGCGCGTAAAGTTACGCGAATAAGAAAGGGGCGTGCTGGGGGCGTGTCGGAGGCGTGTCGGGGCGTATACCTGACTTACGCGCATAAGACGTGCACAAATCCACTGGCGCGCGCTGCCATAGTCACGTGCGTATATTTACTACTGCCTGCTTGTGTGCGCAAGCGACTGCAGAAGTGTCCGTGTCTGCCGTCTCTCATCACTCAGGGACCCTACATTCTGGAGAAAGGTAGAAGGTGGAAGGAAGAGGTCGTGGGGGTCTAACTGGTGATAACTCGGAAACTGCAAACGATTGCCCTAGGCAAGGTTTAAGTGTGTGAATGGTAGCTGAATGCCGCAGGAGCCCATAACTCAACAGCTATTCTCTGGTTATTCCTGTTTCTACACATGCTTATAATAGCGATATGGGTCCTGCGCTCTACATGGCTCAGAAGAGAAAGAGAGAGGAGGAGGAGAAGAGTGCTGAGACAGAGGAGGTACCCTTTACATAGAGTTTACAGGACTCGCACACAATTTCTCGACCTGTCTGAGGAAGAAGTAATGCACCGATTCAGATTTAATAAGGAGAACATACAGTACCTCTGCCAATTGTTAGAGGCTGACCTGCAACCTGTCACACAAAAGGGCCATGCCTTGCCTGTACACATCAAGGTGACTTCCATTCTGGCTTTTTTGGCTACTGGCAGCTTCCAAACCCCGCTTGACGAGACTTCCGGAATCACTCAGTCTGCCACATCAAGGTGTCTGCACCAGTTCCTGGCTGCCTTGCTCAGAAAAACACAACACTTTATCTCCTTTCCCCTCAGAAGAGAGGAAGAGCAAAAGATAATGGGAGACTTTTACCAAATTGCACGCTTCCCCTCAGTCTTGGGAGCTATTGATTGCACTCACGTGGCCCTAAGGGCACCAGGAGGAGATGAGGCCACGTACCGCAACCGCAAGGATTTCCACTCCATGAACATGCAAGTGGTGTGCAATGCTAAGGGCATCATCACCAATGTGATGCCCCGCTTTCCAGGATCCTGTCACGACGCCTACATTCCATCACAATCCAGAATTCATGACCACTTCCAGCAAGGACACATCCCTGGGGGATAGCTCCTAGGTAAGCTTACTAACGTCTAACATAATACCTCCCAGCTATATGTCTGGTAAGCTTCTATTTAGGGTGGCACAGCATGCCTCCTGTTTGCTTGCCCTCTGACCTCTGCCACCATGAAGCACAGAAGGAATGTAACCATTATTTGCTGTCTTCTCCTACAGGTGACAGAGGCTATCCCGTAAAAACCTGGCTCATGATCCCCATAGCCTCCCCCGCAACTGCCGCTGAGACTCGCTACAACAGGGTGCACCGTATGACCAGGGCTGTCATAGAGAGAACCTTTGGCATCCTGAAATCCCACTTCTGCTGTCTCGAAAGATCTGGAGGATGCCTTCTGCACAGCCCCCCTAAAGTGTGTGAGATCTTTCTAGCCTGCTGTATGCTACATAACCTTGCACTGAACACAGTGAACAGACACATCCCTTTGCAGGAGGAGGCCCCTGAAGAGAATGACGAGGCAGAATATCTGACTCAGGAGGAATTGGCAGTAATCCATCGCTTGAGTCAAACGCAGGCTATACAACAAAGGAATACTCTCATAGAAAGCCATTTCATAAGGTGATAGTGCATTTATTCACAAGTGTGTATTTAAAGTGGATGTATGTACCAAAAGTGCACAGAACTAAAAATGTTAAAGAAAATAAAAAGGATAAATATATTTAAAGTTCACTTCCTTGGCCATCCTCTCCTTCGGCCCTCAGAAAGCTTTGGCTGCCCCAACCTGGAGCTCCTATGCAGTGGATTCCTCCCACTGCTGACGCTACTCTCAGAGGGCACAGGAGGTTGGGGCAGTTCATGGCTGCAGGAAGGTACAGCCAGTGGCAGCTGCGGCTCTGGTGTTGGTGCTGGAAGGATGATAGGTGGCGGGGTGGGGGTGCCATCCATGGATAGCCTACACCAGGCTGAGGCGCAGGTGGCTGTCCCAAGGCAGGCTCTTCTGCACGGGCTGGTGCCATCCATGGGAAGGGTGGCCCATAAGATGGAGGGTAATGCATCCAGGGCCCCATGAAAGCCCATGGTGCCGCTGGTGCCTGCAGCTGTACAGGAGGCAACCGCTGCAGCAGCTCCCTCCACACCTCGGTTTGTTCCTGAGTAGCCCGGCAAAGGTCCCGCATCACCTGCTGAAGCCCCTGTCCGTCCTCCCTGATGGTATCACGGAGGGCTTGTGATTCCTGACGCACCACATCAGGCAGGCTGGAAATAGCGTCCAAGATCCCAGCGCTCTGCTGTAATAGCAGTCTCTCCGCCTGACTGGCAACCAGTTCAGGTTCGGGCTGGTCCGACTCACTGCTGTCCTGCGGGCGATCATGAGCAGATCAGCCAGTGTGTCCTCCGGCTCCTCTCCCTGCCGCTGCTGCTCCTCTTCCTCCGCAGGCTGTTCCAGCTGTTCATGGCCTCCCCCTTCCTCCTTTTCCGACGAGTCAGGGATCACCCGCAGACAATGGTATAGCCTTTGGGGTCGTCTAGGTGCAGGTCCAGGTTGCTCATCATCTGGCTCCTCTAAAAAAAACATCCACAAATCACCACACTACCAATAGGTGTCCTATGAACATTCCATACTATATGACCTCAGTAATACCCATGTGGTATTGAGTTATAGATGGACCATGCATTATAAGTAGGCCCTTCCTGCAATCCTAGGATAATTACAGTTCAAAATACAATGGCCCCTGTGTGTCTTATATGGTGTTACACACACCACTGTACTCTACGTACAGATAGAGATGGCATCTATGCTAGATGCCATCAGTACATGAAACAGGTTTTAGCTGAATACCTGGAGAACAGCAGGGGTATGTAGAAGTGCTACATGCATTTCAGTACAGGGGTCAGAAATAGTAAAAATCTTCTCACCTTCCTGCCCTACACAAGGCACGGTGTCAAGCTGGCCAGTTCCACCCACAGCTGCCTCAGAGATGGTGCTGCTGAGTATCAGCTGCTCAGAGGGAGAGAAGCTGATGTGGCTGCCTTCTCCCTCTGCAATCCTCCTGGCCTCCTTCCGCTTCACAAGTCTCCTCAGGTCCCTCCACTTGTGCATCTGTTCCCTAATGCTCCGGTTGTGGTGGAACAGAGTTGACACCGTGCCTGATCCGCTTCCAGATCTGCTCCTTCCTGTATGCACCCACCGTACGAGACTGTGGACCATACAGCAGATCCTGGTGCCTCATGACATGCTGGACAAGTATATCAACTTCCTCTGGTAAGAAGTTGGGTTTACGAATCTGAACTGCACGTGCCTGAGACATGGTGAAGCTGGCAATTGAGTGGAGGAGGGATCCTTTTGCAAGCAGGCTAATTTGCGTGTTTCACCACCTCACCTGCGTAAATTAGGCGCACAGGTGGCTCCAATCTGCGCGAATAACAATTACGCACGCCGCCAATTAAGATTGATGTGGAACATGTGCACGCTGGATATTTTGCGCGCGCCGCCTATGATTTTAAAGGAGATGTGCACACAACTCCTATCGCTTATAATGGAGATGTGCGCGTAGCCCCTAGATATGCGCGCAGCCCCTATTGATTTCAAAGGAGATATGCGCCCAACTCCTATTGATGGTAATGGAGATGTGCGCGCAGCTGGGTGTGGGAAGGGTGTTGATTAGCAGTTGTCCTTGATTGAGCTAACCTTCTCTGTGACCCTGCTATCAAGATCCAGCTGTGTTCAGAACTACCGTGTTTCCCCGATAGTAAGACACCCCTGATAGTAAGACGTAGTGGGAATTTTAGGGGGGTCGGCTAATGTAAGACATCCACCGAAAGTAAGACGTAGTAAAAAAATTATTTTTAAATACCTGTCGGAGGGCCGCGTGGGTCCAGGCGGCTGGCGGCGGGAGCTGGGTGGTCGCGTGTTACCTAGGCCGCGGGCGGGTGGGCGCTTGTTCCAGGCGGCGGCGGCGGGGGGGGGCGGGTGGACGCACGTTAAATCTAGGCCGCGGGCGGGTGGGCGCTTGTTCCAGGCGGCGGGTGGACGCGCGTTAGTTCGAGACGGCCGGCGGGTGGTCGCGTGTTAAATCTAGGCCGGGGTCGCACAGGCGCGCATTCATTCACTGCCGGTGGGGGCAGCCCCCACCAGCAGTGAATGAATGCGACCCCTGCGATTCGATGCTCAAGGCAGTCACATGCCGTGACGTCACGGCATGTGACTGCCTTGAGCATCGAATCGCAGGGGTCGCACAGGCGCGCATTCATTCACTGCCGGTGGGGGCTGCCCCACCGGCAGTGAATGAATGCGCGCCTGTGCGAACCCTGCGACCACCCACCGCCCGCCGGCCGTCTCGAACTAACGCGCGTCCACCCGCCGCCTGGAACAAGCGCCCACCCGCCCGCGGCCTAGATTTAACGAGCGTCCACCCGCCGCCGCCGCCTGGAACAAGCGCCCACCCGCCCGCGGCCTAGATTTACGGTAACACGCGACCACCCGGCTCCCGCCGCCAGCCGCCTGGACCCACGCGGCCCTCCGACAGGTATTTAAAAAATTTGACTGTTTTTCCAATATAAGACATACCCTGAAAGTAAGACATAGTGGGACTTTTGGGGGTAAAAAGAAAGTAAGACGCTGTCTTATATTCAGGGAAACATGGTATACATACTGGTGTGTTGACTGCTGCTAATATAGGAAGCACAGTGAAATGTGTAGGTCAGAATCCTAAATAATCAAAACTGGCATTATGTATGTATGGGCTGCTAAACTTGTGTTTGGAGGTGATTTCTCAGAGTTGCAGGCGTATGTGTTTGCTTTCAAAGGGGATCCCTGCAAGACTCTGTATTTCAACCATGTCGTCTCTGCTTCTCACCTGACTATGAGACTTTCACTATCCAGGTTTTGTTGGAGTAACCTTGTCTCTTCCCAGTGTAGGGGCTCTGCAGAATATCTGGGGTCATGGATGGTATGTGGGAAGGTATTGAAAGGTAGAGTTAACCTATATGGAAGGTGCAGCTATATAACAGATATGAGTGGCTTCATGCTGCCCACTGCTGTGAAGAAATAGGTAAACAGCGTGGTGTTTGCCCATCAGCTCTATTCCTATATATGTAGCGTGTATGTGTAGCTGAAGATGGTTTTTGTCTTCCTCCTGGATGGTCAGTGTGCCAGAGGACCTTGCGTATGTTGTTGCTTCTTCACCGTTGGACAGTATCTTGCATTGTTCATGTACCCCCTTCACTCCCTTCCTCCGAACATCCCTCCCCCCTTCACCCCTCACCTCCTTCAACCCCTCACCCCTTCACCCCAACATCCCTCCCCCTTTACCCCTTCACCCCCTCACCTCCTTCCTCCCAACATCCCTCCCCCCTTCACCCCCTCACCTCCTTCACCCCTTCACCCCCTTCATCCCCTTCACCTCCTTCACCTCCTCACCTCCTTCCTCCCAACATCCCTCCCACTTCACCCCCTTCATCCCACCCCTTCACCCCTTCACCCTCTCACCTCCTTCAACCCCTCATCTCCTTCCTCCCAACATCCTCCCCTTCACCCCCTCACCTCCTTCACCCCAACATCCCTACCCCTTCACCCCTTCACCCCTTCACCCCCTCAGCTCCTTCACCCCAACATCCCTCCCCCCTTCACCCCCTTCACCCCCTCACCTCCTTCACCCCCTCACTCCTTCACCCCCTTCACTCCCTTCCTCCCATCACCAGGCCCTCTTTTCCAATGACCACACAGGTATGGTAATATAATAATGTTTTATTCAAAGAAGTGTTAAAACAATATACAAATATACAAAATAAAAAGGGATGGGATGAGAAGAACTAGGGAGAAAAACTATTTACAGAAAACAAAACCCCCGGGAAGTTAGGGAGGCAGGGACCAGAAAGGATAATCAGGACCACCGGAGCTGATCCACCAGGCCTCTCACAGCTGTGCCAAGCAGCTGTAGAGCCCAGAGGTCCTGCCCATTGGTCCTGTTTATCCTCTCTGCGTAGGCAGAGATGGCCCCTAGTGTCCCATGCACCCCCCTCACAAAAGCCCGGAATTCACATCGGGTCAGAGACTCATCATCGGGAGACCATCCTTCCAGGCCGCTCAGATTCCCAAGCTGCCTGGGAGGGAACAGGGACGGCAGTGTGCATGCGCACACAGTAGGGGCACTATGTCCTACCTCCTTGCTTGTCCCCTACCCCACCATTTTATAACATGCACATGCATGTTATGAAATGGTCTGTCCCATATCTAACAAATGTAGCCCTTATCATGGAGGGATTACTTACCACCAGCCCAGCGCGCTCGCCCCGCAGCCGCTCTAGCCACCTCCCCTTCTTCAGGCGCAGCCAACGTGCCTTCTTCTTCAAATCCTCTATCTATGACAACAAATGGAGAGACAAACATGAGTGTACTGTGATGATGCTGGATTCTGCAATGTGGCACAGACTGTTCAACATACATTTGGCAACCATGAAGAGCTATGACAATCATGTAGCTAATTACCTATTATCTTTTCACATTTCAGCTTCATTCCAAATGCCTATAATATAACCCTCTGTTTCTCACTTTTTTCCCTCCTCCCAGCCCTAACCCCATATTGACAGTCCCACAGTGCAGTAGTACACACTGTACACTTACCCCCACGTGGGTGGGGTAAGTGTACAGTGTGTACACTGTACACTTACCTCCCACGTGGGAGGGCCTCCCACATGGATGGGAGGCCCTCTCATTGTACCATGCCTGCAACTGCCTCACCCTCCTCAGACGTGGAAAGTCCGTCCTCCTCCCTCTGATGGGGAAGAGGCGATGTACCTTGGCTACCACCAGGGACGCCAGCAGTTCGACGTCCCTGGTGGTAAAGTTGGGCTGCCTCTGCCCCCTGGCCGCCATGTTGTGCAAAAACACTGCACGTGCGGACCTGCCCTCGCACGCGTGCACGCACGCACGCAGACATGCACTCGCGCGCACAACTGCACTTGCACGCACAAATAGCCGGACCCGCGCACGTAAGTGAGGTTGCGCGCATGAGGGCATTTGCGCGCGCCAACCAGCGCACACAATATCCGGACGGTCTATTCCCGTATTTTGCATAGTGCGCACATGTCTGCGCGGTGCTATACAAAATGCATGCCACCTCCTATGCGTGCTGCTGCGCGCGCCCTTAGCCAACGCCATGCACAGGTTTTAAAATCTACCCCTAAGAGTTGTTAATTCTTGATTAATTCAAATAAGTCATCCATGAAACGAATCCTGTATTAAATTTATCCAATAAACATATTCTTTATAAAAAAAACACATGATTTTCGAAAGACAAGTCCGACAAAGATCTTTGTTTCACCCTCTTATCCTGAGGGCTTCCTCAGGGACTGACTCAAAATGGAAAAATCTTCAGTAATGGAAATCTTCGATAATAAGATAACTTCAATGTGATCAAATTGATCATACACCTTTCATCACTATAACTTCTCCAACCACTGTAAACAGGAAGAGGAAATGTAGATGTCCTTAATTATCAAATTCAGCAAACGACGAGTTGCTTCACCCTAATTCTAAAACCAAAAAATATATAAAATATATTAAAAATAACTTATTTTATCATAAGAAATATGTACTGTTTTTCAATATAATGCATTATTGCCTGAGTCAATACGGCCATAAAAATACTCAAACTCACCGGGTATCCATAAATGTCTACACATACGAATTCCTCCACAAAATGCTAATGCAAAGATGCAAAATAAAATAACGAACGATTCTCATGTGTTCTGATGTACAAATATGAATCCATCATCTGCATATAAAGAAACGGACAGTTGTTAAGAGCAAAGGAAGACCTGCCAATCGCAGACCTATGAAAACCAAAATTCACCGGGTATCCATAAATACCAGCACCATACATGTACTTCAAAACAGTGTAAGAACATTTTTTTATGAGAAATTGCGGATAATTCACTGTCTTCACAAGTATCATATTTATTCCAGTTTTCAAATGTTAATTCACCATCTACAATACATAAAGATACCAAAGGCAAATAAGTATATTACTATGCACAATAGAAGTCCTATCAATGCTGTATTATGAAGAACTTGATATCCTCTCAGGAATGTTTAAATTCAATCCAATGTGAAAAAATAATTACAGAAAAATAAGCTCTTCTTTTGTGTGTGACTCACATGCTGAAAAGGCGGAAAGTGTGTGCTATTTGTCAGTGCACGCTATTTGCTATTTGGCCTGAAGCACCATTTCCAAAATATATCTTCTTTGCAACTAGGAAACTTTTGTACATTGTTTCACATATACAAAATGGTATTTAAATTAATAGTTAATGAGCTTCTGTTATGTTAAATTATGCAAAGCAGCTCATTAGCTATTAGTGCATAATGAAACCGTGTGCAAAATTTATTTTGCAAAATAACAATCAGATTTTGCTGCCCTTTCTGTGGCCATGGAATCATGGAAAACCAGGGGCTCTGTACTCTCTAGGGTGGGAGATTCAATAATCAATGGAAAATGGAGGGGGAAATACCCTCCATAAAAATACATTTATATATCATAAAAAATAGAAAAGGGGGACATGAGATTTAAAAAATCCACATGGAATTTCATTATTTATATACATAAAAAAACTAAAACTGAAAAAATAATTTTCAAAAGTGCATTTTATCTTCATCAGTAGAGAGCAGCAGCAATACTAAACCTGGACAGGCCTATGTTGAACAGCGTACTGGCTATCCTGATTGGCTGATAGAAAAGGCCAGTCAACATGCAGCTTAACCTAGCTCGCTGAGAGAAAATAGCAAGCCGGCCATTGTAGCAGCCTCGGAGTCACTACCAGGCTTTCTTCAGATAATTCAGCTACATGGTCAGGGGGTTTAAGGTTTGTTGATTGTGAGGACCAGTTATCAGTTATGCAACAACAACTTAATTATGTGGATTCTCCCAAAGCTGCAGAATCACCTGAGGCACTGCCTAATATGATACTATTATTTATTTATTTACTAACATTTATATTCCTCCCCCTTAACAGATATACTGTTCAGAGCAGATTATGATTGCTCACTGAAATTGGTGGTCTGCCATATACATAAATAGCCAATTTTGGATTCCTTTCTTTACTAACACAAGTGCTAAATTACAAAACAATATGTAGTACAATGTTTAATTTAATAAATATGTGGAGGACAATTTTCAAAACCATTTACCTGGATAAATACAGATTTACCCAGGTAAATGGGTAAATCTGGCAGGTCAAGTAAACCCAGATTTACTTGACCTGCCGCCGCGGGTCAAGTAGGGGTTCGCGGCCACGACCGTCCGTGGCCACGGAACACAGGTGGCATGCACTTGGGAGCGTGAATTTTAGTAATTACGCACAACGAAGCAATCGGGCCTCCCCCAGTTCCTTTCCAGTCCACTCCAATTAAGGAGGGAACTTCCCTGAATCCCTACCCACCTGCCTAACCTTCCTTCTCTTTCCCCTTTCCCCTTTCCCCTTTCCCCTTTCCCCTCTCCACTCCTAACCCTACACCTACCTGGCTACCCAAAATTTTTTTATTTTTTTACTTACTGCTCCTCCCAAGCAGAAGTAGTTTCTGCCTGCTGACCAGCTGCTGGCGCACACTTCCCCAGGGCAGCAGCTAATGGCCACTGTCCCAGCCAGCCTCCGACCCCCTTTCCTGCCCCTCCCCCGCCCCTTCCAGCCCCCGGTCCATCCCTTTTTCAGGGCCCGGCACTTGTGCGTGTATTGGGACTTACATGCATGGCCAGGCCCTTTGGAAAATGCACACGGCACACGCAGGGCCCAGCCACACACATAAGTACCAATTTTTACGCATGCAGGTCTTTGAAAACCCACCCTATAATGTAATAGTTAGTGGCTAACTCTGGTTGGCTCATAGGACTGTCCTAAAGTTAGCCGGTTAGTGATATATTCATCAGCATGGCTGAGCGACTGAATGCACCCTGCTAGTTAGCCGGATATGTTTACCAGGCTAACTAGCCGAGCCGCACAGTGGCTGAAAATGGACCTCATACGGATTAAAGCATTCTAGATGTCAACTTTACAGTGTGAGAGCGCATTGCACTTTTTGAGTTTTATTTCTCAGATTTTTGCTGATTTATATTGTACAGCTATCTCTGAGACAAAAGAGGCAGGTGTCTCAGTAAAAACCGTGTGATGCCCTTCAATTTAGAAATCCTTTTACAAATTTATGGACGAGCTCCACAGAGGGGGTAATTTTCAAACAAACCACACAGTTCTAAAGTGAGCGCAATTTTCAAAGAGAAACAACATGGGTACCCTGTCTTTGAAAACTGGTGTAAAATAATTTTCATTAAAAGGCTGAACACTCTGCACCTGCTCTTCATGCAGGAGTGGAGCCAGATATGGGGAGGCCAAGAGAGAGAAAACAGTGCATGCACTTGCGAACATGTTATGTGTGCTCGCTATTTTCCTTTCCTGACCATTGAATATGCCTCCTTACAGTCTGTTTCAAAGTAGAAGTGCTATGGAAGACTGAACAACCTTTTAGCCAGATAACATGAAGGCAGCATCGAGGAAGCCAGGGGAGTCAGGCCCATCTCGCCCTCGCACAGGCGCCGGCCTCCGCGGCAGCTGCTGGCAGGAGAAGTGTCCCTTCTTCTCCCTCGTGGCGTCGGGCCGGATCCAAGATGGCCAGTTGACTTCACCTGTGCCTGATAGGCCAGGCACAGGGAAGTATATAAGGACTCTGAGACTGCCCACAGCCACTTCTCGACTTGGCAACTTCATTGTTCGAGTCTGCTTGCTTCGGTGAGTCTTCTGATGCCTCGAGTTCCTGATTCCTGGTTCCTGCTTCTTCTCGGTGATTCCTCGGTGTGTGACTTCGGACTGGTAAGCGGTGATTCCTCGGTGTGTGATTTTGGACTGGCAAGCGGCGATCCTCTGGTTCTTGACCTCGGACTTCTCTTGGACCATCCTCCATCAAGGGCCCACCTAAGTCCCAGCGGCCCGGTTCCCTATGGGCTCCTCCCGGGGGGACCGCGGGCTTCCAGTGGCGAAGCTCCAGTTGGCCCTTGCACTCACGCCTCTTCGACCTCAAAGGTCCATCTAAATCCCAGCGACCCGGGTCCCTACGGGCTTCTCCTGGGGGAACTGCGGGTCTCCAGTGGCGAAGATCCAACTGCCCCTTGCTCCAACCATGCCTCGGTGTCCTCTCAGCATCCATCGGAGTCTTCTATAGTGAGGATCCAGCCAGCCCCAGCTTCTGTTCTGCCTCGCCACCCGACGGGGGAACCTGCGGAGCCATCTCCCAATGTAGTACCAACTTCCCCGTTGGCCCAAGGGTTCACGAATCTCTTGATCATAACACCACCCACACATGCGCGCTGGGATTTTAAAATCCGGCATGCATGTGCGCACGGCCAACAGATTTTATAACATATGTGCACCAGAGCATGCATGTTATAAAACCAGCACATCCATGTGCGTGTGCTGGGAACCATGCGTGCGCTCCTTTTAAATTCTACCCCATCCATCTAAATGGCTTTTGAATATCAACCTCCACAAAAGGGGTCATATACATAGTGTTGCGGTCTCCACCGCTTCCCCCTTGCTAGGTCTGAACAGTGCCTACCTCCGCTGCTGGAATTGCCGTGTTCCACGTGGCTGGGACCCCGGTGGCGCCGCCTACTCCACGTGGCGGCCTCCATTGCTTGTCCGTCTCTCCGCTGCCTCGCGCGCGTGAGGACGCCCACTTTGTGCGCACAGCCCCCGGAAGTCTGGCCCCGCCTGCGCTGATGACATCACACCCTAAGCCCAATATAACCGGCGTCCGGACTCCTTCTCCTTGCCTTGCAACGAGGTTCACTACTGCCTAGTAGTTCTGAGTTGCGCTTCGTCTGTTCTTCGTTCCTGCCTTGACCTTTGGACTGCCTTGACTCGCTTCAGCCTGCCGCCTGCCTCTGACCTTGGTTCGTTCCCGACTTCGCTTCTGTCTGCTGCCTGCCTCCGACCCCGGCTTGTTCTCAACCTTGCTTCAGTCCACAGCCTGCTACAGACTCTGTTCCAGTCTACAGCCTGCTTCAGTCCACAGCCTGCTACAGACTCTATTCCAGTCTACAGCCTGCTTCAGTCCACAGCCTGCTACAGACTCCATTCCAGTCTACAGCCTGCTTCAGTCCACAGCCTGCTACAGACTCAGTTCCAGCTTTCTACAGACTCTGCTTCAGTAGCCGGTTAGCTACAGTTCCCGCTGCCGCCCGCTGTCCTGTCATCAGTTGGCCCTCGGCCTGTATAGCCGGTCCTTGGACTATCTAATACATTTGGACTTCCTATACTACTGTTCCGGCCTAGGCCATTCCTGCCACTGGACTCTGAGCCTATTCCCCGTCCCAAGGTTCCAGGACCCTACGGGCTCCTCCTGGGGGGCTCCTGGTTCCCGGGTGAACACCGCCAGCCTGTGGCTCCGCCTCCCGGCCTACCCTGTCATCCTAGGTGGGCCGGCCCAAGGGTCCACTACCTCGCCTGCAGTATCAGACTGCAACACATAGTGCCAGGTTTTTGCTGTGTGTATAAGTCAGCATCTGTGCACCAATGTATAACCATACACCTACATCAGGCAATTTTTTTGAAATGTTTTTTGCAATACAAAAACTGTGCAGACTATATAGATTGCTTATATGACACTTATTTGTAAGAAGAGGAATCCCTCAGAAACATGCTATCTAGAGTACAACAATAGAGTTGAAACACACTGTCCCAATAAACTCCTAAAATGGAGAAATCCATTGCAGGCGTCCCTGGAGACAATTGTCTGTTTTAGGAGGTTATTGGGACAGTGTTTTCCAGGTCTTTTGGGACTGGGACTATGTTCTGTTGCAGAAGGCTTTGGAGACTATTCTCCATAGTTTATTTGTACAAGTTATTTTAACCCTGTTGTTGTACTCTGGATATCATTTTTCTAAGGAATTCTTCATATACAGATAAGGGTCATGTAACTCTCACTTTTGAGTTTAGATTTTCAGGCATGTTTTATAAATAGTTAAATAATTTCTTTTACCTCTTTTAAAATAGGACCTTTAACAAAGTGTTTTTAAATTGAAATTCATCTTGGTGCCCATGAGCTTTAATAAGTTATACAGCCTTGAAAGATATAATCTGGAGCTTTTTGTTTAGGAATGTAGTAAAATCAGTGAGGGCAATATTGAGCGGAGCTGTGAGCGTGAAGTTACTCAGGTGAGCTTAGCCTGGATATTCAGCGGAGCTTACGTGTATAGCTGGAACTGAATATTTTCAGGTGAATTGTAAAAGCCCGACATGCGCATCAATTAGGAGATGCATGAATATGTCGGACCCACGTGCGCCGAATGGATTTTAAAAGTTGCTTGGGTATGCGCATATCTCCCGCTGCACTCATAAATGAAAAATTTTCAAAAAGGAGTGGGGCCTGTGCCTGGTCTGGCCAAGGCATGGGCGTTCCGGAATTTTCACCTGATATTTGCATGGAAATAATTATGCGCACTGTCACACGCCAGGGTCCCCTGCTGCATAACTTCACTTTTGCTATGGATGACGTGCAAGTGATAAAAAAATCTAGGTAGATCAGCGGGGTTTTAAAGGTCAGGGCTAACTGTGGGAAAGGAAAACTATTAGCTGGGGGAGTTTGGAAGACCTATCCCTTAACTGGGTGAATTGGGAATGAACTGGTTTTAGTGGCAATGGCATTGGTGCGTGTACCTTTTAAAATCCTCCCATTTACGCGGTAGAAGCAGGATTTGCGTGCACAGGCATGTCCCCACTTAAAATTGAACGCACATGTGCACGTGACCAAGCTATTTTATAACATGCGTGCATATATGCACGTATGTTATAAAATAGCCAAGTCCCTGAGTTCGGGCCGGTGAACGCATACACATGTGTGCTCACACACCGCTTTGAAAGTTACCATCATTCTGTGTACGTTATCCAGGTGAAGTTCTCTTTAGGCCAGTGATCTGCACAACTAGATTGATGTGGCCATGTTTTCCCAGGTGGCACTCAATATCAGCGCTACCCAGGTAAAATTTAAGCATGCCCCCTCCCTGGCCTGTTTATAGAAATTCAGTTAAATTTTACCTAAGTAATAATTTAACTCAGGTAAACTTTAGCTGGTGAATAGGGCAGGAATTTTAAATCTTGGAGTTTGTCCTCATATCTTAAAAGTGATCCAGTGTCCCAGATCACTGCCAAGGCCCTGCATGACTCACTGATGGTTGTTATGACCGTCAGCCGCGGGCAGCCACGGCCGACTAAACTCATGTCATGTGCTGCCTTGCTCTCCTCTCCGGGCAAACTCGCAGCTGTGGCTAGCCGCTGCCGCCGCATGCCGCCACATGCCGCATGCCGACTGACTCCCGAGACTTCTCATGGTGGCGGGGACGCCACCGACCTCCATGCCTCCTCTGGGCCTTCCTAGGCGCGCATGCGTGCCATTGAGTCTCACTTTAAAGACGCTATGGTGGGAACCTCTGGGGCATCCCCCGATTGATGACATCACAAGCTGGGATTTATAAGCACCTCCCTTGGCCTATGCTAAGCGACTTGGCAATGAGTTCCATCGCCTACTGGTACTTGTTCCTGTCTTCTCAGTTGTTGGTGCCTGACTTGGATCTCCCTGAGGTTCTGGACTCTGGCTCGGGTAACCATTCCTCGGGGGCCTGCATGCGCTTCCTTGGGAGATGTCTCCAGACTTTCTCGCTCCTCGGGGTGGTCCCTGCGCCTCTCCAGAGGTCCTGCCTGCTGGCCTCCCCACTCCTCGGGGTTGCCTTGAGAACTACCTTGCTGAGACTCCTACTCTACGCTCCCCGCTCTTCAAGATAGTATCTGCCTTGCCACCTGAGACTTGACTCTGCTCTTACCCGCTCCTTGGGGCAGTGCCTACATCTCTGCACCAGCGACTTGCTCCGCACTTACCCACTCCTTAGGGCAGTGCCTATGTCTCTACACGAGTGACTTGCTCCCGCTTCCTGCTCCTCGGGACAGCCTACGTCACTACTGCAAAGACTGACTCTGCGATTCCCACTCATCGGGGCAGCCCCTATATCATCATACCAGAGACTCTGTTACTACACTGTCCCGCCCCTCGGGACAGACTCCATTCTCACCTACAGTAGATGCTGTCCTTGCGCTCCCTTCTCCTCGGGGTCTGCCTCACGGCACAACTCTGGTCTAGTCTGCGATCATGGGGTAGTGACGCAGAACGTCCTCTCTACTGAACTACTGCCGTGTTCCCTGCTGCAGCTGACCTCGCCTCCTGATGGTGTAGACCTGTGGGGCTCCTCCCCTCAGGCTGTAACAACCTTCAACTCGGGCCAAGGTTCCATGAAATCCACAAATCCTAACAGATTGGCAAGTCCATGAACCCGGCAGAGGTCTCAGCTATCCAGGCCATCCGTGGCCTGGCATAAAGAATAAGTGAGCAACAAAAGTTCCTGGAAAAACTAGCAGCAGCAGCCATTGATAATTTGAGCACTTGTTTAGATGCCGCAGTGATTACCACCATGACATCTCACAATCTCAACTCTTCCACCTCCATGCCGTTTCCTCGGCCTACAGTGCCCTTACCGGCACCTCCATGATTTTCTGGGAATCCTCTTGTGTGCAGGGGGTTCCTGAATCAGTGTAATATGCACTTCTGCCTGCAACTGGCTTATTTTATTTATTTATTTATTTATTTATTTATGAAACTTTTAATATACCGACATTCATATGGCATATCATGCCGGTTTACAAAAAACTGAAGCAGGTAGAAAATACAAAGAACAGGGGGGGGGGGGGAGAGGGGGAGCAGGCAATAAGAGGGTGAGAGGGGGGCAGGGGAAGCGCAGCAAGAAAGGATAGGGCAGAAGGAGAGAGAGTAACAATCAATAATTGAGCAATATAATAAAAGGAACATAATTGTAACTGGGTTCTAAAATTATAAGTTAAGGCGAGGTACTTATTTACAATAAATCAATAGTGTAATTACTTGTTAGGGTTAAGGCTTTGGCAATGAAGAGTTCAAAAGGGGGGGGGGCGGGAGGGAGGCGGAGGCAGGGGGTAGGGGGAAATTAAGGGGCAGGGAGTGTGGGCTGGGGGGGAGAGGGAAGGCTGGAGAGGGGTGAAAAGGAAGGAGGACGGTGATGGAAGAGATAGGGAGTGGGCTAGGTTTGATTGGTATCTGGGTAGGCTTGCCTGAACAGCCAAGTCTTGATGCCTTTTTTGAAGGACTGTAAGGACGGCTCAAGTCGCAGGTAATGGGGAAGTGAATTCCAGAGGGTGGGGCCGGCTATGGTAAATGCTCTTTCTCTGGTGTTGGAGAGGTGTGCGGTTTTGAGAGGTGGGGTGTGCAGGGTGCCTGCGAGGGCATTTCTGGTGGGTCGATTGGAGGTACGGAAGTGTGGCATGTCTTTAAGCCAGGCGGGATTGTTTTTATGGAGGGCGTTGTGCAGGATGGTAAGGGTTTTATATTTAATGCGGTATGGGATGGGTAGCCAGTGCAGGTCCTTAAGTATGGGGGTTATGTGTTCAGTCTTACGGGTATTGGTGGTAATTCTTGCCATCGCATTTTGAAGGATTTGTAGGGGTTTGATAGTAGATGCAGGGAGGCCTAACAGAAGGGAATTGCAGTAATCTAGTTTGGAAAGGATAGTGGACTGCAGGACTAAACGGAAATCATGTGCATGGAGGAGTGGTTTCAGTTTTTTAAGTATGTGAAGTTTGTAGAAGCCTCCTTTTATTAGGGACTTGATGTGTGGCTTGAAATTGAGGTGTTGATCAAGTAGGATTCCTAGGTCTCTTACATTGGATGTAGGTGAGTGGGTTATGGTGGGGGTGGGAGCAGTGGGGCGGGAGGTGTGCTCTGGTTGATTGGAGATGACGAGGATTTCAGTTTTATCTGCATTGAGTGCCAGGTGGAGATTGGCCAATAGGGAGTTGATGGTGGAGAGGCAGGATTCCCAGTATTGAAGGGATGCCTTGAGGGTAGTTTGAATGGGGATGATGATTTGGACATCATCAGCATACAGGAAGAAAGTCAGCCCTAGGTCGGAGAGAAGTTGGCAGAGGGGGAGAAGATAGATATTGAAGAGTGTGGAAAAGAGGGAGGATCCTTGGGGGACGCCTTGTGTGAGTGGGATATTTGAAGAGGTACATTTATCGATTTGTACAACGTATTCTCTGTGGTTAAGATAGGAGGAGAACCAAGATAGAGCAGTGCCAGTGACGCCTATTTCTGCCAGCCTGGAAAGCAGGATTTGGTGGTTAACAGTGTCAAAGGTGGCAGAGATGTCTAGGATGGCCAGGAGGTATGATTTCCCTTGGTCCATGCCTATGAGGAGAGTGTCAGAGATAGCTAAAAGGAGATTTTCAGTATTACGACCTTTACGGAAGCCAAATTGTGAGGGGTGTAGGATATTGTGGTCCTCAAGGAAGTCAGTGAGTTGGATGTTGACTACCTTCTCGAGGATCTTGGATATAAGAGGGAGGTTGGAAATGGGTCTGTAATTTGCTGGGGTCGTGGGATCAAGAGTGGGTTTTTTTTAGGAGGGGTTTGACTACAGCTAGTTTAAGGGGGTCTGGGTCTTTGCCGGAGGTTAGCGAGCAGTTAATTATGTTTGCTATGGGTTTGGCAATAGTGGCGGGTATGGAGAGGAGGAATTTAGAGGGGATTGAGTCTGCTATGTGAGAGGCCGGTCTCATCTTTTTTAGGATAGATTCTATCTCTAGGGTGGAAGTGTGTTCAAGGGACTCAAGGAGGTGCCTGGTATTACTGGTAGGAGGAAGTGTGGGGGAGGGTTTGGAGGGGAGGCGCTGAAGGATGCTGTTGATTTTGGTCTGGAAATACCTTGCGATTTCTTCACATTTTGTGTCGGTATTTCCTTCGTGGGAGATGGGGGTAGGGGATTTAGTAAGATCAGCAACATAGGAGAAAAGGGCTTTGGGGTTGAATTGGTAGCAATGAATTTTGGAGGAATAGAAGTCACGTTTGGCTTGGAGGGTGGCTTGGCGGTAGTTGTGCAGGGTCTGTTTGTATATAGCTTTATGAGTAGGAGAGGGTTGTCTGCGCCAAATGCGTTCCTTGGATCTGAGGTCCTGCTTTGCCTTCTTTAACTGGTTGGTATACCAGGGTTGTTTTTCTCTCGATGAAAGGGGGATTTCTTTGTGTACAGTTGGGCAGAGTTCATCAGCTATAGTGCTTGTGATGTTATTCCATGAATGTAAGGCTGTATCTGGATTGGAGAGGTCAAGGTTCTTGGTTGCATTTTCAAGTGCAAGGGCGAGTTCCTCTGAGGGGCATGTTTTACGAAAGGATATGGTTTTGTTCTGTGATTGTGATGTGTTGGTAGTGATGTTGGTAGAGAGGGAGGCATTGACAATGAAGTGGTCTGACCAAGGGATGGGGGTGGTGGAGGGGGTGTTGGATGCTGAGATGAGGGAGTTAACAAAGAGGAGGTCAAGGGTATGACCAGCTCTGTGTGTGGGTGTAGTGATGAGCTGTCTATAACCTAGGGCTTTAAGAGTGATCAATAGGGTTTCACATGCCGCGGTGATCGGACTGGCGTCTACGTGGAGATTGAAGTCGCCAAGTATGATGGCTGGGCGGTCGGGCTTAAGGTTGTCAACTTTACCAAGGTTACCTACATCCTTTCCCTCCTAGATGGCAAGGCCTTAGCCTGGGAGTCACCCCTGTGGGAAGTGCAGACCCGGTTCTTCGTGATCTGCCTGGGTTTCTTGCGCTATTCCGCTCCATCTTCGATGATCCTGGCAAAAGATACAGAATGTTAGGAATGCAAACAGAATGTTAGGAATTATTAGGAAGGGAATGGTTAATAAAACAGAAAATGTCATAATGCTTCTGTATCCCTCCATGGTGAGACCGCACCTTGAATACTGTGTACAATTCTTGTCGCTGCATCTGAAGAAAGATATAGTTGTGATGGAGAAGGTACAGAGAAGGGCAACCAAAATGATAAAGGGGATGGAACAGCTCCCCTGTAAGGAAAGGCTGAAGAGGTTAGGGCTGTTCATCTTGGAGAAGAGATGGCTGAGGGGGGATATAATAGAGGTCTTTAAGATCATGAGAGGTCTTGAACAAGCAGATGTGAATTGGTTATTTACACTTTTGGATAATAGAAGGACTAGGGGGGCATTCCATGAAGTTAACAAGAAGCACATTTAAGACTAATTGGAGAAAATTCTTTTTCACTCAATGCACAGTTAAGCTCTGGAATTTGTTGCCAGAGGATGTGGTTAGTGCAGTTAGTGTAGCTGGGTTCAAAAAAGGTTTGGATAAGTTCTTGGAGGAGAAGTTCATTAACTGCTATTAATCAGGTTGACTTATGGAATAGCCACTGCTATTAACTGCATCAGTAGCATGGGATCTTCTTGGTGTTTCGGTACTTGCCAGGTTCTTGTGGCCTGGTTTGGCCTCTGTTGGAAAAAGGATGCTGGGCTTGATGGACTCTTGGTCTGACCCAGCATGGTAATTTCTTATGTTCTTGAGTTCTCTCTTCTCCACCTTCAACAGGGCACCCGGCCAATAACTGACTATGTCATAGAATTCAGGACCTTGTCGTCAGAACATCATTGGGACAGATTGCTTACGGTCCATTTTTCTCGAAGGACTGATTTCCCGGATCAAAGATGAGTTGGCGGCTCGGGAACTGCCAGCATCCCTGGACTTGTTGATAGACCTTGCCGCTCACAGAGACTCAGGCCATGTTGGAGTACATCCGCAAGAACCTGGCTAAAGGCTTCATTCGACCCTCCAAGTCTCCCGCTGGAGCAGGTTTTTTCTTTGTAGGGAAAAAGACAGCTCGCTCCGTCCCTGCATCTAGGCCTGAACGAGATCACCATAAAAGATCGCTACCCATTGCCTTTGATTTCTGAGCTGTTTGACAGGCTTTAGGAGGCAAAGATCTTCTCCAAATTAGACCTCAGGGGTGCCTATAATTTGGTTCATATCCGCAAAGGCAACGAATGGAAGACCTCGTTTAATAACCATGTTGAATACCTTGTGATGCCATTTGGCCTTTGCAATGCCTCTGCAGTCTTCCAGAATTTGATGAATGAGGTCTTCAGGTATATGTTATACCAATGTGTGGTGGTGTATCTTGACAACATTTTGGTGTTCTCCCAGGACCTACAGAGCCATCGCCATGATGTTTCTCGCGTCCTCTAGCGACTACGACACAATCAACTTTATGCCAAACTTGAAAAGTGTTCTTTCAAGCAGGAGGCCGTCCCTTTCCTTGGCAACGTGGTTGCCAGTCAAGGGTTCAGAATGGATCCCCAGAAGTTGAAAAGTATTCGCGATTGGCCTCATCCTATGGGCCTCAAGGCCTTACAGAGATTCCTTGGCTTTGCCAAATACTATCGGGCTTTTATTCACCATTATTCCACACTGACCGCTCCACTTACGGCCATGACTCGCAAGGGGGCCAATCCTTCCCAGTGGTCGCCCGAAGCCATGACCGCCTTCCAGGATCTCAAAATTGCCTTTCTCTAAGAGCCGTGTCTCTGCCATCCAGATCCCAGATGCCCATTCATCGTTGATGACCCTGCCAAAGTCCTTCTTTCCACCACTTTTCCGGTGCCACCTGGGAAGATGGTGGTCTCTTGTCAATTACGCCGGAGGGTTCTCCATTGGACTCACAACTCCCTGACTGCAGGACACCCAGGGCAGTCTAGAACTCTCTCTACACTCCAGCGGTTTTAGTGGTGGCCTACCATGAAGGAAGACACACAGGCCTATTGTTGCTGCGACCGCTCTGCCTTACCTCTTTTCTTCCCTTTTCCTCCTCCTTGGGCAAGATGACTGCTTCCGGTGCTGAGTGCCGAGGGCCTCAGCGTCTCCAGCTCAGCATGGGCATCCCAGTCCGCCATGCTTATTCCCGTGGCCTCCTAGGGTGCATGCGCGCACATCTCCTTCGCTCAAATACGCGTCATGGCGGGAACTTCGGGGGCATCCCCACTGCATGATGTCAATAATTCTGGGTATTTAAAGCCTCCGTTACGCATCCACCTTTGAGTTAGCAAAGACTTCGGTTTAGCTACTCTGACTGTTCAAAGCTGCACGCTTAGACGCTGCTCTACACTCCAGGGCCTCACTCCATTTAGAAGCTGTAGGCACCCACTCCTCGGGGGTCCCTCACTTTCATCCACCCTTCAGGGCCTCTACTAATTAGACAACCGCTCCTCGGGGGTCTATCTCTCTTATTTCATTTCAGGATCTCTGGCCTATCAGATACTCGCTCTTTGAGGGCCTACCAGTCTAAGTATCCTGCACCACAGACCTTCAGTCCCACCATCTTCACTACCAGGAAGATGCTTACACTACATTCCAGTGAATACTTTTATGATCCGGTTCTCCAACTCCACCCACCAGGCTCGGCTTATCCCACACCGCGGGTTCCTACCTACATTGAACATCTGGGTGAGACTTCTACATCTGAGACTGTCAGAACGTATTGGCACCTTACCGGACTCCAGTGCCTTTCCTTCCTGCCTCATGCCATCTATCTACAGCAGTACAATAAAGCTTTCCACCAACAAGTGTCTGCTCTCTGCGTTTAGCCTATCACTGTGGTTCCCCACGGGGTCCCTTCCCATGGGAGGAGTCATCTCCACTGCAACTAAGGGTCCACACAATGCCACAAACACAACACCTATGTTGAGTCTTGTCCCACCTGCGCCCACCATAAGCCTCCAGTGGGATGCCCGTGAGGACTCTTACAACCGCTGCCTGTTCCATGTGAGCCATGGACCCATATCGCGACAGATTTCATCGTGGATCTTCCTTCCTCCGGTGGTAACAACACCATTTGGGTCACCATCGACCGTTTTTCAAAAATGGCCCACTTCGTGGCTCTACCTGGACTCCCTTCGACACCGCAGCTGGCAAAATTGTTTATCCATCATGTGTTCCAGCTCCACAGCCTTCCCAAACATATCCTCTTGGACCATCCAATTTACTGCTTGGTTTTGGAGATCTCTCTGCAAGAAGTTTAACATCTCCTTGGATTTCACTTCGGCTTATCACTTCCAGGCCAATGGACAAATATAGAGAACCAATAGGATTCTGAAACAATTTCTGCGGGCCTATGTCAATCTATGGCAGAATGATTGGACTGACCTCCTTCCCTGGGCAGAGTTCGTCCTAAATTCACATCAGCCCGCATCCACCAGCTCATCTCCATTCCAAGTGATCTCTGGGTGTCAGTCTCTGCCACCGCTTCCGCTCCCACTATCCGTTCCTTCACCAGCGGCCCAGTCAACCACCCAGGAATTGCATCAACTGTGGAAAACCACGAAGCAGCTTGACAAAGGTCAAGGCGGACATGACATACCAGGTTCAAGACGTCATTGATGTGAGGAAAGATGGAAAAAAGTGGGAGAACCTCCTGTCTTGGGAGGGTTTGGGGCCAGAAGAGAACAGTTGGGAGCCTGCCACCAATATCTTTGATAAGGATCTCATCAAGCAGTTCCATGCCACACATCCTCGAAAACCCAAACCCCCGGGGGGGCCCTAGGAAGGGGGGCACTGTTATGACCATCAGCCACAAGCAGCCACCGCCAACCCAACTCACATCATGTGCTGCCTTGCTCTCCTCTCCGGGCAAACTCATGGCTGTGGCTAGCTACTGCTTCCCCATGCCATCTGCCTCCCAAGACTTCTCATGACGGCGGGGACGCCACTGACCTCCATGCCTCCTTCGGGCCTTCCTAGGCACATGCGCCACCGAGTCTGTCTTTAAAGATGCTATGGCAAGAAGCTCTGGGGCGTCCCCGATTGATGACATCACAAGCTGGGATTTATAAGTACCTCCCTTGGCCCACGCTAAGCCACTTGGCAAGGAGTTCCATCACCTACTGGTACTTGTTCCTGTCTTCTCGGACATTGGTGCCTCACTTGGATCTCCCTGCAGTTTTGGACTCTGGCTCAGGTACCTGCTGCTTGGCAGCCTGCGTGTGCTTCCTTGGGAGACTTGTCTCCAGACTTCCCCGCTCCTTGGGATGGTCCCTGTGCCTCTCCAGAGGTCCTGCCTGCTGGCCTTCCTGCTCCTCGGGATTGCCTTGAGAACTGCCTTGCTGAGAATCCTACTTTACGCTCCCCACTCCTCGGGGTAGTATCTGCCTTACCACCTGAGACTTGACTCTGCTCTTCCCCGCTGCTTGGGGTAGTGCCTACGTCTCTGCATCAGCGACTTGCACCACACTTGCACCGCACTTCCCCATTCCTCGGAGCAGTGCCTATGTCTCTACATCAGCGACTTGCTCCATACTTCCCCGCTCCTCGGGGCAGTGCCTACATCTCTACACGAGTGATTTGCTTCCATTTCACGCTCCTCGGGGCAGCCTACGTCATCATACCAGAGACTCTGTTACTACGCTGTGCCGCCCCTTGGGACAGTCTTGGCTCTCGCCTACAGTAGACCCTGTCCTTGTGCTCCCCGCTACTTGGGGTCTGCCTCATGGCACAACTCTGGTCTAGTCTGCGATCACGTAGTATTGACGCAGAACATCCCCTCTACTGAACTACTGCCGTGTTCCCTGCTGCAGCTTACTTTGCCTCCCGACGGTATAGACCTGTGGGTCTCCTCCCCTCAGGCTGTAATAACCTTCACGTTGGGCCAAGGGTCCACGAAACCCACAAATCCTAACAATGTTTCTCCTGAGCACACTGCTCAGAACCAGCCACTTGCCAAGAAAACAACTTTATTCCCTGCATCAGTATCTAAGTCATACTCATAGCTTTCAGTTCCTGTCCTGAAACCCCTTAGAGAGATACACTGGTAATCCCCTGAAGTTTAGCCCAATTTCTCAGGGCTCTATAGAACCTACTTCCCCAAAGTACTATTGCAGATTCAAATAATCTCTAAGCAATGGCTTGTATCAGGATACATTGGTACTTCCCCACAGAGGTCAGCCCAGTTCCCCAGGACTGTGTGGAACCCACTCCCCAACTATGCCTTTGCAGATTGCGGGCTTCTCTGCTTCTGGGTCTGGGTCAGTCCTCTCCCCTCTTGTCTCTTTCTGCGTGTGTGTGTCTCTCTCTCTTTCTATCTGTCTGTTAAGAGACACACTGATATTCTGCAGTAATTATGTAATTAGCCTCAGCTGTGTCTCCCAATTTATTTATTTGTTTACAAATATTTAATCAGTTGTTTACTCTTTCCAAAAGTACAAAGACCAGGGGACCCACAATGAAGTTACTGGGTAATTTAAAACTAATACGAGAAAACATTTTTTTACTCAATGGATTCTTAAGCTCTGGAATTTGTTGTCAGAGGATGTGGTGAAAGCTATTTGTATAACTGCATTAAAAAAAAGGTTTGGACAAGATCCTGGAGGAAAAGTCAATTAACCATTATTAAGGGAGTGTTGCAGAAATCCACTTCTTATTCTTTGGGATAAGCAGCTTGGAAACTATCCCCTGGAATCCTGCCAGGTAGTTGTGACCTGGCTTGGCCACTGTTGGATAAAGGATACTGGGCTTGATGTACCTTTGGTCTGACCCAGTATGGCAAGTCTTATGCTCTCATTGTTACGAGCGTGACCTCCGGCAGCTGTAGGGACCGAGGGCATGAGGCCTTTGGATCCTGTTACGACCCGAGGGCACAGTGGCCTTCAGGTCTTGTTACAAGTACGACCACCGGTAGCTGTTACACTCCGAGGCACGGAGGCGCGGTCATCTCTAAAGCAGGTGATGTGAGCTCCTGTGCCATGGCATGACCCAGGGAGGAGCCCCAAGCCACACCGTGGGAGGTGACATGGTGCGAGCATGGGTAACGAAAGCAGGACAAGCTGAAGCAAGGACTAGGGTACAAGGTCTGACGCTCTACCGGATCTGCACGCCCCAGGATGACCAACAATGCAATGTTGATCGATGAACAGTCCTCCGACTGTTCCAAGCCCTTTCAGACCTGCCGCTGGGTACGGCAAGAGGTGGCAGGCCGGACAGAGGATGAGGGCAGACGGAGTCCTTAGAACACAGAAGACTTTGGACGAAGACTGAAGCGAGGACGTTGAAGATGAGGACTGAAGCGAGGACCCTGTAAACGAGGACTGAAGCGAGGACACTGTAGACGAAGGCTGAAGCAAGAACACTGTAGACGAAGGCTGAAACAGGATCAAGAACTGGTGCGAGACTGCGATGCAGCGCGCCCTACACAGTCCACCCGCGGGACTGGTCGCGGACCACGCTGGGCTCAAGGCAGTACTCCAGGAGGAATAGTGGAAGCTGATACCGGAACATGACGAAGCCACTGAAGAGGCCTGCACTGGGGCGTGCCCTACACAGCCCCCCTCAGGACTGGTCGCGGACCACGCCGAACTCAGGGCAAGTTCAGAGACTAACGCAGGTTGCAGTAGGTTCTGAAGACTGGGACAACTCTGAAGCAGGATTCAATTCTCAAGGATTAAAAACAATGGACTGAAGCAGGAAGTCTTCCAGAGGGTTGCGCTGTGGAGATGAGGATGGCTTTGTACCGTGAGGGGCCCTACACAGCCCACCCGTGGGACTGGTCACGGACCACGACAGCGGTACGCCAGGAAGGTGGACACTAGGGAACCAAGGCATGGAGGCAGAGACGAAGGCAAGGACATCAGGAACATCGAGACAACAGAAGACCAGAACATCAGGCACCGGGGACACAAAGACATCTGGACGAAGAACATCTGGAACATGGAGACGACTGAAGACCTGGACGAAAGACATCCGGAACATGGAGACGACTGAAGACATGAACGAAAGACATCCAGAGCATAGAGACGAAGCCGTCAAAGCAGAAGAAGACCACGGAGGACCTGGACCGGTCAGAAGACACAGACGACTGTGGAACCCGATCCGAAGGCCAGGAACAACTGAAGAAGAAGCCTTCTTATAGGGCTGAAGCAGGAAGTTGTCATCAGGTGGAGCCCGAGTCATATCCGGCCGCGGGCCCTTTAAATGAAGAGAAGAGGCGCTTGCTGGCCCCTAAGAACAGGGCCTGGAGGAAGCAGAACCGTGTACAGTGGCCACCGGCCGCACAGAGGGCAAAAGTAGCAGGCAGGCTTCGGGGCAGCCTCCAGGCTGCCGGACGAGGACCCCATCAGTGACATCGCGGCTCGTGGCCATGGAGGCAGGCCGGCAGGCCCCAGAAGTGGCCTCCAGGCCGCGGACATCAGCGGAACGGCAGTGGCTCACCCCGGCTGCACGGAAGGGAACTTGGCGGCAGCACCAGCCACAAGGAATAGCTCCCGATGACGTCAGCCCCGCCACAGAGGGAGGGCAGACAGTCAGCGGTCCCCCAACCGCATGGGTGAAGGCTAGCACACAACTCGGGCTGCGGAGGAGTGGCAGGCCCGGTGGCTCCCTGCCGCAGGAAGGCAGCACGGCATCTGAGGTGAGAGGCCTGCTCGCGGAGGGTAGCTCCGCAGGCAGGAATCGTGTAACACTCATGCTCTTATGTACACATACTAAAAAAAAACAAACCAAAAACAGCAGTGCTAAACTGATTACAATAGGTAAGTAAAATTATAGAACACAAACAATAAATTCACACAAAGAATCCAGAAATCACTCGCCAGACATTCTCTCTTACCCCAACCCTGCAAACAACCAAAGGCCTCCTGGAATAATAAAGCTTTAAGCTGTTTCCAGAAAATCATAAAGTCATCTAATAGACAAATGGAATCCAGAAGAGCATTCCAGAGAGTAGCACCCATAATAGAGACAGTGTGAAATCTTGTCACGCCTAAATGGACCTCTTTCACAGAAGGAACTACCAGCAATATACCAGCTCTCTTCTGAGCGTATGCTGCAAGGGAAGATAGAAGCTAACAGGTTAGTGAAATAAGAAGGGCCACACCTATCTGTGGTTGCTGCTTTCATCCTAACTGGCTCTCTGACAAGGATCTCTAAAGTACATTACAAAACATCCCTGTGCTTCCAGTTCCTTCTGGCTGGACACCCGATGTGTTCAAATCTGTCTCATGCATATTCATTGTGGCACTCCTGAAAACCTGACTAGATAGGTGTGCCTCCAGGAGAGGGTTGGGCAACACTTATAGAAGGAAATTTTCAAAGGCATTTCCTTCGGTAAAACAGTGTTTTATGTGCCAAATAGGATCTTTGAACTCCACCTGCCCTATCTGCACATAAAAGTGCACACATGGTGCCAGTACATGCGTATTTTCTATATACAGACAGAGGATGTGCTACCGGGGGGGCAGAATCAGGGAAGGGTTAGCACGTGTACACGTACTAATGCAGTTGCGTGCATGCATAAACATAATCTCACTGGAAAAAAGTACACGTAAAAATAACAGGTGCAGATTTGCATGTGCACTTTTTCCAACCCAGTTTTCAAAGGGAACATTTTCCTTTTGAAAATTGACATAAAGTCTGTGCGTGAAAATTATCCACATACTTTCTAGCTCTGTGCACAGTTTGCAAGTTACCTTCACAGAGGACCATTTTCATTAACATTTCTGCAGGTAAAACAGAGCTTTACCCGCACTGATTTTTGTTTGGGAAAATTTGCGCACAAAAAGCAGTACAGATGTAAGTGAATACTTTTTCCTTAGGCAATGTTCACAGTGAAACTAAATGCATAATTTCACATAGAGAATTAGTGCAAAGTACCTGGGAATTTTGCAGATGTGCAGGAAATTTGAAAGTTGCATCCACAATTGTCTAAGGGTTCGCCACTGATTGCTGTTTCACACTAAAAAGGAATATGGAGTAATAGTTCGAAACAGTATTATTTTATTTTTGGAAAAAAAGATTTTTTCCCTCTGAAATAGCTTGGAAACCAAAACTGTACCACAATTTTAATAACCTTCTTCCCCACTACAACATGCTTCTGAGATAGCTGCCACAGAATGACTTATTTTTCATCTTTGCATCCATCTCTTCTAGATTGCTGACTTTGGACTATCAAAATGGCGCATGTTATCATTGTCAAAATCATTTGGTGAGAAACCTGTTCCAGGAGGAGGAACTATTATCTACATGCCTCCAGAGCACTATGAGCCCAATAAGAATGCACGTGCAAGTGTAAAGCATGATATATACAGGTAAGATGTATCACATCTACCTTTCTTGACTCAGACCAAGTGAACTGCAATCTTCTGAGGAAAGAGTGTTTCGGGGGTTTTTTCTATCAAAGGACTTAGACCTGATTTATTAAGAAGGAGTTATTGAAAGACCTGCTGAATGGGTAAGATACCCAGTTAATCTTAGCCAGTTACCTTAAGGTGAATATTGAGTGGGACTTCAATGGCTAGGTTATCAGCTGAATATTCACCTAATCTAGTCAGTCAAAAATTGACTGATTAAATTTAGTATGGTTGGCTTCCCCTGGACAAATTTAGCATGTTAGCACTGAAAATCAGTATGAAGCATATATGAAGCATAACGATATGGCTTTCCATTAAAAAGTAAAACATTTTTTTGAAACTTTGAAGAATTTTTATACAATGTGATCCTTTATGAGTCTTCTCTATTACCTACATTTAACTGTGTTGGTCTGGTTGTTCCACTGCTATTACTTACCTTGATGTATATGGGAACTATACCTAAAAAAATTCAAAATATAATTTCCACACAAAATTCATAGGTTCATAAATTTTCAAATAAAATGTTTTTCAAGATGTTTTTTGGCAGATAAAATGAAAAGTGCATGTTCATACATAAGTCAGTGCTTCCAAGTTCTTTAATGAAGCATTGGTTTATATTATTTAATCATTATGCACTCAACAAAAACTTAAATAGTCCTTTCCCAAAGTGAATTTCCACAAGATCACATAAGATCCCCAAATAAATATGTGTTCAGAAGATGTTTGTTTCAAAAACTTACTATGAAATCTCAAATCATACTGAAGATATCATTCCATTTACAAGTGCAAGCGACCCTATCTTCAAGTTCTTACAAAACGTTGATCATGAGGTATCTAAGAAAAGCCCAGGAAAATGATATACAGTGGCTTGCAAAAGTATTCATCCCACTAAAAGATCAGCAGATTTATGTGGCTTACAAATGACACGTACACAAATTGTTCCAGGCAATGGGCCGGATTTTAATAGCTACGCACAGCGTAGATTTGTGCATGCAACCCAGCGCGCACAAATCTACGCCCGATTTTATAACATGTGCGTGCAGCCATGCACATATGTTATAAAATCCGGGGTCAGCGCATGCAAGGGGGTGCACACTTGTGCACCTTGCGTGCGCCGAGCCCCGATGGCTTTCCCTGTTCCCTGTTCCCTCCGAGGCCGCTCCGAAATAGGAGCGGCCTCGGAGGGAACTTTCCTTCCACCCCCCCTACCTTCCCCTCCCTTCCCCTACCTAACCTGCCCCCCAGCCCTACCTAAAACCCCCCCTAACCTTTGTTGTTCAAGTTGCGCTGTGCAGGAGGCCTCAGTCCCTCCCACACCCTGCCCACAGACTGCCCCGCCCACTCTCCGCCCCTTTTTTCAAGCCCCGGGACATATGCGCGTCCCGGGGCTTGCGCACGTCACTGAGTCTATGCAAAATAGGCTCTGCGCGTGCAGGAGCAGGTACTCGCGGTTACGCACATAATATACATGTGTAACCCTTTTAAAATCCGCTTCAATATGTTTATTGAAAACCAGTTTGCTTTTAAAGTAAATTTTCAGTCACAATTCATTATTTCTTGGCATTTATTTGTAAAATAAAATAAAAAATTGAAAAATGCTGCTTGCATAAGTATTCAGCCCCTGTACTGTGGAAACTCCAAGTTTACACAGATGAAAGATATTGCCCTAAATAAATTAACCTGCAGCTGCATACGTAGGAGGTGGGAAAGGGAAGAGTGTTGAGGTCAGGCTTCTGAGGGAGGAAAAGCGGGGTGGAGAAAGAAAGAAAGTGCTAGGGTCAGGCTGGAGAAGGGAAGGAAAGAGTACTAGAGTTGGGATGAGGTGGGAGGAAGAGTGCTGGGCTCAGGTTGGGAGATAGAGGAGGGAGTACTGTTTTCATGCTGGAGAGGGGTGGATGAGTGCAGGAATTTGTTTAGAAGGGAGGGGCAGCAAGGGAACAGAGAGTGCTGGGATCTGGCTGGATAGGGAAGAGAGAACATAAGGACATAAGAACATAAGAAGTTGTTATACTGGGTCAGACCAAGTCCAGCATCCTGTTTCCAACTGTGGCCAATCCAGGTTACAGGAACCTGTAAGTACCTGAAACATTAAGTAGATTCTACGCTACTAATATCAGTAATGGCAGTGGCTATTCCCTAAGGGGTAGATTTTAAAAGGCCCACGTGCGCGTCCGTGTGTGCGAGGTTCCCGGCGCACGCACATGGATGCGGCTATTTTATAACATGCGCACATCCTCCCTGATCCCTAAATCTACCCTAGCTATACCCAGTTTTTTTGTTTTTATACTTACTGCTCCTCAGGAGCAGAAATAAACTCCATGTGCTGGCTGGCTGCCCCCACCCAGATCACACCCCCGGCCTGCTCTGTCTAGTTAACCCGGCACTTCTGCGAGTATCGGGGGTTACACACATGGCTGGGCAATTTAGAAAATGCGCGTGATGCGTGCAGGCCCGGCTACACACTTAACCCCCAAATTTTAAGCGCGCAGGGTTTTATAATTCAGGCATTAGTCATCTTGATAAATAGCAGTTAATGGACTTCTCCTCTAAGAACTTATCCCAAACCTTTTTTAAACCTAACTACACTAACTGCACTAACCACATCACCTGGCAACAAATTCCACAACTTAACTGTGCATTGAAAGAAAAAGAATTTTCTCAGATTTGTTTTAAATGTACTACTTGCTAACTTCAGGGAGTGCCCCCTAGACCTTATCCAAAAGAGTAAATAACCGATTCGCATTTACCTGTTCTAGACCTCTCATGATTTTATAGATCTCTATCATATCCCCCCTCAGCCATCTCTTCTCTAAGCTGATCAGCCCTATCCTCTTTAGCCTTTCTTTAGAGGGGAGCCATTCCATCCCCTTTATCATTTTTGTCACCCTTCTCTGTACATTCTGCAGTTAACTATATCTTTTTTGAGATGCAGCGACCAGAATTGTACACAGTATTCAAGGTACGGTCTCAGCATGGAGCGATACAGAGACATTATGACATTTTCCATTTTATTCACCATTCCCTCCCTAATAATTCCTAACATTTTGTTTGCTTTTTTGACTGCTGCAGCACACTGCAGCAGTCAATTTATTATCTACTATGACGACTAGATCGTTTTTCCTGGGTGGTAGCTCCTAATATGGAACCTAACATTGTGCAACTACAGCATGGGTAATTTTTCCCTATATACACCACCTTGCACTTGTACACATTAAATTTCATCTGCCATTTGAATGCCCAATCTTCCAGTCTTGCAAGTTCCTCCTGTAATGTATCACAATCCGCTTGTGATTTAACTACTCTGAATACTTTTGTATCATCCGCTAATTTGATAACCTCACTCGTTGTATTCCTTTCCAGATCATTTATATATATATATATATATATTGAAAAGCACTGGTCCAAGTACAGATCTCTGAGGCACTCCACTGTTTACCCTTTTCCACTGAGAAAATTGACCATTTAATCCTATTCTCTGTTTCCTGTCTTTTAACCAGTTTGTAATCCACGAAAGGACATTGCCTCCTATCTCATGACTTTTTAGTTTTCTTAGAAGCTTCTCATGAGGGTCTTTGTCAAACGCCTTATGAAAATCCAAATACACTACATCTACCGGTTTACCTTTATCCACATGTTTATTAACCCCTTCAAAAAAATGAAGCAGATTTGTTAGGCAAAACTTCCCTTGGGTAAATCAATGTTGACTGTGTTCCATTAAACCTTTCTATATGCTCTATGATTTTGATCTATTTTTCCCGGCACTGAAGTCAGGCTCACTGGTCTATAGTTACCCGGATTGCCCCTGGAGCCTTTTTTTAATATTGGGGTTACACTGGCCACCCTCCAGTCTTCAGGTACAATGGATGATTTTAATGATAGGTTACAAATTTTAACTATAGATCAGTAATTTCATTTTTTTAGTTCCTTTAGTACCCTAGGATGCATACCATCTGGTCCAGGTGATTTGCTACTCTTTAGTTTGTCATCTGGCCTACTATATCTTCCAGGTTCACAATGATTTCATTTGGTTCGTCTGACTCATCACCCCTGAAAACCATCTCTGGAACTGGTATCTCCCCAACATCCTCATTAGTAAACATGGAAGCAAAGAATTCATTTAGTCTTTCTGCAATGGCCTTATCTTCCCTAAGAGCCCCTTTAACCCCTCAGTTATCCAACAGTCCAACTAACTTCCTCAAAGATTTCCTGCTTTGGATATATTTTAAAAAGCTTTTATTATGAGGTTTTGCCTCTACAGCCAACTTAATTTCAAACTCTCTTAGCCTGTCTTTACTTGACAATGTTTATGCCTTTTCCTATTTTCTTCAGATGGATCCTTCTTCCAATTTTTGATGGCTGTGTTTTTTTGACTAAAATAACCTCTTTCACCTCACCTTTTAACCATGTCGGCAATTGTTTTGCCTTCCTTCCACCTTTCTTAATGTGTGGAAAACATCTGGACTGTGCTTCTAAGATTGTATTTTTAAACAATGCCTATGCCTGTTGAACACTTTTAACCTTTGCAACTGCACCTTTCAGTTTTTTTCTATTTTCCTCATTTTATCAAAGTTTCCCTTTTGAAAATGTAGTGTTAGAGCTGTAGATTTACATATTGCCCCCCTTCCAGTCATTGGGTAGAAAGGATGAAGCAAAAGAGGGAAGAGAGCTAAAAGAGTGGAGTTTCAATGCAAATTTTTTGCAGGTTTCTACTAGCAATATATATATAATATAGATTATCCTCTTCAGACAATTATTATCACAAAAAGTTGTCTTGTTGAGGTTTGCTTAGTAGTAATAGAAGTCACATTCATATAACAGGACATTTCCAAAGCGGTTCCGTGCGCAAAAATAGCATATATGCACATACATAGGATGTATAATCTATTTTATACACAATGCAAGGTATTGAGTGAAGCACTGATGCTTCCAAACAAAACTTCACTACCAAAATTGAAAACCAACTTTAAGTGTACAACTACTCAGATATTTGGAAAATGGAGGAAAAAATCTCAGAGTCTCATGTTTGTTCTATCCAGAACATACAACATCTACGAGGTAATTGTAATCATTGGTCTTTAAGAAACCTCCAACCAGCCACTCTTTTTATTTTCAATTCTATATCGGAAAAAATTGTTTTACTTTTTAGTTTTCCTTAAAATTGATGCATTCAGAATTCCATCACAATTATGTTTGTTGCTCAAAATTAAATGACAATATTCTTAATTTTGACAGATGCAGTGACTTGTTTAACTTATCTGTACACCACATCGATGTATACTGAACAGTCCATCGGTTATATTGTTTGTGCCGACATCAGCCGATGTTTCTCCAGAAAAGGCTGTTTCAAAGCAATAACTTTTAACCCAAAGCATCCAACATCTGATTGTTTTTCGTCTGGCGGTCTCCCACTGCTAATAGCCATTTAAAGAGCTGAATGCATCAATTTTAAGGAAAATTAAAAAGTAAAACATTTTTTTTTCCGATATAGCATTGAAAATAAAAAGAATGGCTGGTTGGAGACCAATGATTATAATTACCTCGTACATATTGTATGTTCTGGATAGAACAAACATGAGGCTCTGAGGTCTTTTTCCTCCATTTTCCAAATATCTGAGTAGTTGTACACTTAAAGTTGGTTTTCAATTTTGGTAGTAATCTATTTTATACACATTGAAACTATGCATATATGTTTGTTTTTGGGCATATATTTTATTGTTGGGAAAAATGGGTAGTCTAGGGGCATTCCGGGGCGGTGTTCAGAATTACGTGCAGTAATTCCTATTTTGTAAGAGATATACATCTATATGTAGCCAACCTTTTTCATACACTTTTACATCTGTTAATTGACTCGCACAAGAGAAATCAGACTTGCCTGTGGTCTGCAGTTTTTGGTGGCAGATATTTGTAAACCGATGAGGGCTCAGGGTAAATGCTAGAGGATCTGTGTGCACTGCAGAAGGACTAGGTGACCTGGTCCAAGTATCAGCAAATTGGTGATTACAAGTATACACAAGTAAGTTTTTAAAAAATGTTATACATGCATGCATTATAAAATATTTGCCATCATGTATAATAATATAAGAAATGCCATCTTGGATCAGAGCATAGGTCCATCGAGCCCAGCATCCTATGTTTGACAGAGACCAATCTCTAAAAGTCAATTCAATTTCTTGCTGCTCACTCCTTATGTAAAGTGGTGAGTTTCCCTGAGTCACCTGATTAATTTATGGACTTTTCTTCCATGAATTTGTTCAAGCCCTTTTTAAACCCAGCTTTGCTAATTGCTTTGGCCACATCCTCCAGGTATAAATTCCTCAGCTTGATGGTGTGTAAATTGACAAAAATACTTTCTCCAATTTGTTTTAAATCTGTTATTTGTTAGCTTAGTGATGTTTCTTAGTATTTTCCATGGACAAGCAGGATTGTGGTCCTCATACATGGATGATATCATCCGATGGAGCCTGGCACAAAAATTTGCCTTCAAAGTTTCTTGTAACTTCAAGTGTGCCTCAGATTGCATGCCTGTGCATGCTAATATACCATGCATCCACACAAGGGCCCCTTCAGTCTCTATTTTTTTGCAGAACCTCCGATCACAGTTTTTGCCTCACTCTCCTGCTTAGGCCTCTGCTGTGGAGTTTTAAAGCAGGATCATTCACTGTGGGGCCTCGCAGTATTGTACTATTTTTCTAACCTTGTAATTTCCTCAGCTAGGATTTTCATGTGTTTTTAAGGTTCCGTCTCATCTCGGCTTTGGTGCCCAGCAGACATCATTTGCCGTCACCATCAAGTTTGATTTTGCATCCCTTATTTTTCAGTCAAGCAGCATGTCCCCGGTGCACCAGGGTCATATCTATCACTGGTCCTATGCCTGGAGGTGTCCTGGTGTGTCATGATTACACAACCATGACCCCCAAAAGGTCACTGCTCCCAAATGGACCTAATAAAGAAGCATTTTAGGCACCATAAGTTTGATCCACTGCCATCGGCATCAGAGGCATAGACATCAATGGACCTCAGGGCTGCACCAGTGGAAGAAACATCAGCATTGGAGAAGCTATCCATTCCCTGGTACCAAGGGCCACTAGGGAACCCAAGGGCAGAACATCATCTGATTCTTCCCAATTGAAGACAGCTAGGGTTGCCACCTCTTCAACACTGACACTGCAGAATTCTATTACCGGGTCTCAAAGAGAGCTGAAGAAGTATCTGCATTGGTCTCAATCAATGTAAGATGTTGGGAGTAGGTATGGTCTGGCTGCTGAGAACCCTCCTAAGCGATCCTGTGAGGAGAGCTCATCCTCTCAAAAGTCCTGGGATTTGCAACAGCCTCCACAGGTCCTGGTTTCAGCCACTGATACACCTCTCAGTTCCAAGGAGGGCATATACACCCCTTCTACCTCCCAGTCACTGTTGGCATCAGCTGTTTTTGAGGAGGAGTTGGACAAGAAGATCCAGCAGGCCTTGGATAAGGCATGAAGGGCACTGGCCTGGTACCAACCATCTTTGAGTCATTTCTTGAGTCCCTTTGACTGCCCAGTGGCCAGGTACTGGCACCAATGTTGATGCTGGAACCAATGCCAATTCCTGGAGGGGGATCGGGTCAATGCTCACCACCCCATTGGTCATCTCCAGCCTATTGGGGAAGAAATCTTTTCCAGGGCATCAGAGTTCCTTAGGATCCAGTCCAAAATTGCCAAGCACCCCCTCTCTGAGACCTTGGCTGAGCTTTGGACATCACCGAAGTCCTCACCCAAGGAGTCAGAATATGAGAATTTGTGGAGGTACAGCTATGGATCAGATTCCTTCCCCCTGAAGAACATTTAACCAAAACTCTGTTCTATTGGGATATTTTGAGAAAGTGGCACAAAAAAGATGTCATTTCAAGTATATACATATTATATACTGATTCGTGGGGAATTTTGGAAGAGATATAACATACTTGGAAGTGATTTAACATAAGAATTAATGTCATTTTTAATGCAAATATAGAAAAAGTGCACAAAAAGAAGATATAAAATTGTGGACATGATTATAATACAGGCAGTTTCACACGATCTAAAGTCAGTGATTGTAGCCTAATATGATGGTCCTATAGTTAAGTGTAAAAGACCCTGGTATTTGACATTTTATATGTGCTTATAATACATGCATGTTTATAAAATGGGTAGAGAAAATATGAATTTTCTGCACAGCTTATCAAGTACTAGCATTTAAACTCCTCGCATCCACGTAATGCCACACAAATGCTGTACTAGGTTTGAAAGTTGGGCTCATAATGTTATGTGCTTTTATCACTTTGGTTTGTACCTTTTTTTTATTAACATCTATTCTGTTTAATAAAATCTGTTATTCATAGGAGTGATCTTTTTTTCATATATTGATTTTTGCAAGATTTTAAAAGAGTAATAGCATGAACTTCCTGAAGAACAGTAGAACACAAAAGCCATCGAGAGGGTAATTTTCAAAGAGCCTTCATAAGAAAGTTGTTAAAAACATGCATAAGTTACACCAGTTTTCAAAGTGGACACACGCACATGAGTCCCATGGTAATTACCCACACAAGTCACACTTGCTGTTTGGTATATACAGAATTTTCCTGAAAACGTACAGGTGTTTCTTCAAATTTTACAAAGTACAGGTATAAGCCCAAACCCCGCCGGGGCCGGTGCAAGGGTTTTTGGAGCCCTAGGCGAACCTTCGCTCACGCACCCCCCACCCTACCTTACCTATTGGTGGCAGCTCTGGCACTGCTCTCCCTTCTTTGGCTGCATTGCCTTTCCCCCTCCAGACTTTGTGCTAGTTGGATTCTGGCGCTCTAAGCGACTGCCTAGTATGTCTGATGGAAGCCCTGGCCCCAAATCCCTCTCAAGCCCTATCCGAGGAATGTCTCCACTCAGTCCAAGTAAACTTACATGCGAGTATGTCATGAATAAAGTCCTAGACGCTAAACCTAATTAAAATGTTTGCAACTCTGTTTTGCTAACAGTGTTATCCCTTCCAAAGTAATTGCAATTGCAATACCTCTGGATATAATCTTCTTATGATAAGATGCCAGAAGGTGTTGTGGACTGGGGACAGGGTAGATGAGATGATAGAAAGGTTAGTGTGCAATGCATTTCTCAAAAACAGAATGTTCATTTGACCAAAATGATGTTGTATGCAAAACATATATTTGAATTATCTAACCTTAGCAGACATACAGCACACTAAAAGTAAGCTCCATTGTACAGATTTCAATTCTCTAATAACAATAACATAGCTTTGTGATTTTACTCAGTTTTTGGGGGTTTTTTTTCTGTTATCTCAGATGTGCACATGTGTATGAATATATGTTGAAATCTCACTTTTATAATGATGTTCATTTTTTATCGCACACAGCTATGCTATCATTATGTGGGAAGTATTGTCGAGAAAACAGCCCTTTGAAGGTGAGCAGTCATTCCCCTCTTCGGCCCACATTTTTCTATTTTGCTTTCTCAGTAGTTGTTTCTTTTCCTTTGTATTATGCTCAAAATGTTCACAGGGTATTCTTTGAAAAGTGGGTAAGCTGAGATATCTGCTGGGTTATCTGCATTTAATTTAAACAAAATTATAATGTTTGAATTTCTGCTGTTACTATGATCTAATGAATATGGTAAATATGTAAAGAGCAGCAAGATAATTCAAACTATTATCTTACTTCCTATTTTGGTTGTTTTTTGAGGCCTGCGATACTCCGGTAAGTTTTTATCCATTTTCGGTCGATTCCCGTCGAGTTTGGTCCTGGCGGCCTACTGGCCGTCGACCGTACCGTGGCTAAATTTTTCAAAGGCCATGGCGTCAGGGTTCCGTCGGTGCCCGGACTGTACTCACACCATGTCCATAACAGACCCCATAAAGTCTGTGTAATGAGTCTCGAGTGCGAACATGATGTCCTGACTTGCATCAAATGTGCATTAATGACACCAAAAGGTTGCAAGGCCAGAATGGAGAAAATGGAACTTATCTTCCTTTCTCAAACTCCAATGCCATCTATTGCATCGACGTCATCTGAACCGGCACCGTCCACTTCACGCCAGTATCGGCCACCGGCCGGTGACCGTCCGGCGTCGACGACTTCTCAGCCTTCGACTACCTCTACTCCCCCTCAGGACCAAGGGGATCATAGAGAAAAACATCGGCAATGACACCGGAAGTCTCGGACCATCGATAAAGGAAAATCATCGACCTCACCATCATCCGAGCCGCCATCAAAGAAACCCCATCCAGAAAAGGCACTGACCATTTCTGCGACCGGGTCACCAAGGCAACCCTCACCCAGATGGGCATCGGGAGCCGCAACTCCGCCTTTAACGGTGGTCCCTCTGGCTATGCCTCTGCCTACTTCTTCCCTTCTGGAGCCGGGGCTGCTTGCTCCAGGGCTCCGAGAAGAACTGGATTGGATGGTTCAGGAGGCCATCAATAAGTCGATGCACAAACTCCAAGGTCTACCAGCACCAAAATCAGTGCCAATCGCGGAACCGACCATCGATCCCATTCCGGCAGCATTGGCACTGCTGCTCTCAAAGATGGAAGTGCTCATAGTCGCTTTTTCACCGATGGATCCTGGGTCACTGATGGCTTCCGGTGCCTTCCCCGCTTACCCTGTCATCAGGAGGGGAAACACCGTTCCGTATTCCTCCATTGGGAGTCCTTCTGATGCCTCAACCATCGATGCCGATGCGCCCATCGGTGCCACCGATCCATCCATCGATGCCCTTGATGCTTGCACCGGTGCCCTCAGTGCCTTCATTGATGCCTCCAGTACTTCCCTCGATGCCTTCAGATCCTATACCAGGACTTTCAGGAATACCATTGTCCCATCCTTCTCAGGTTCCTACAGGGACAGGGGCTGATCCTATGACACTTGGACTGATGATTCATCTCAAGATACCGATGATTTACCATCACCACCTTCTCCTACTGAAAGTAGGAAGCATTTTCCTCCAGAGGACTTGTCCTTCATAAATTTTGTGAAGGAAATGTCTGAATTGGTTCCCTTCCAATTACAGACTGAGCAAGATGATAGGCACCAAATGATGGAGCTGTTACAATTCCTGGATGCTCCCAAGGAAATAACCTCCATTCCTATTCACCAGGTTCTTTTGGATCTCCTCAAAAAGAACTAGTAACACCCTGGTTCTGTTGCTCCAGTCAACAGAAAAGCTGATGCCACTTATTTGGTCCATTCAGTCCCAGGATTCCAGAAACCTCAGCTGGATCACCAATCTGTGGTTGTAGAATATGCCCAAAAGAGGGCAAAAAGATCAAAACCCCACTCTTCCTTTCCCCCAGGTAAGGAACAGAAATTCCTGGATGCCATTGGCCGGCATGTCTTCCAGGGATCAATGCTTATCTCTCGGATCGCCTACTACCAGCTGTATATGACCCAGTACAACAGGGTCTTATGCAAGCAGATACAGGACTTTGCAGAGTCCCTGCCTCAGCAATTCCAGGAACAGCTTCAAACCCTGGTACACAAGGGTTTCGAGGCAGGGAAGCATGAAATAAGATCCTCTTATGATATCTTCGACAACACCTCCAGGGTATCTGCGACTGCTATTTTGGCAAGAAGGTGGGCCTGGCTTGTCTGCCCTGCATAGGAGACAATCTGTTTGGCGAACAGATTTAGCAGACGGTGGCGGAACTCAGAGACCACCATGAGACCCTTCCCCAGCTCTCTCTGATGCCCTCTGAGTATTCCTCCAAACAGCCTTTCAGGAAGGATACTAAAAAGTCATTCTTCCCTCCAAAGACGTCCTATCCACCACCATCTAGAACTCATTCCACGAGACCTTTCCAAAAGGCCCAGTCTTGTCAATTGCGGAAACAAAAGCCGCAGGTAGCTCCTCACCTGGGCCCTGCTTCCGGCTTTTGACTCCTGCATAGAGAGCAGCAGTCAGTTTCCACTGCCTCAGATACCAGTGTGAGGTCGATTGTGCCATTTCAACAACAGGTGGCACGCAATCACCTCAGACCGGTGGGTCCTTGCCATAATCTCGCAAGGTTATCACCTGAACTTTCTCTCCATCCCACCGGACTCCCCACCTCTACCGACATGGAGAACATCCGACCACTCACTTCTCCTGGAGCAGGAGGTCTCCCTCCTCCTCCAGTCCAGAGCAATAGAGCCAGTGCCCTACTCCCAACAAGGCCTAGGAGTCTATTCCCAGTACTTTCTAATCCCCAAAAAATCAGGTGGCATTCATCCAATTCTGGACCTACGTGCCCTCAACAAGTACCTCCACTGAGAAAAGTTCAAGATGGTGACCTTGGGTTCCCTCCTTCCTCTTCTGCAAAAAGGAGACTGGCTCTGCTCTCTCGATCTCCAAGATGCATACACACACATTGCGATAATTCCATCTCATCGCAGGTTCCTGAGATTTCTGGTAGGCACTATCAGTACCAAGTGCTACCATTCGGCCTGGCATCTGCACCATGAGTCTTCACCAAGTGCCTCATAGTAGTAGCAGCCTTCCTTAGGACTCAAGGTGTTCACGTCTACCCCTATCTAGACGATTGGTTGATCAGGGCTCCCATTCAGCAAGCTGCTCTGTCGTCCCTACGTCTTACTTTACACACTCCGATTTCACTAGGATTTCTTGTCAATTACACGAAATCCTGCTTAGTCCCATCTCAAACTTTATCATTCATGGGGCAGACTTGGACACCTTGCAGGCAAAGGCATTTCTGCCTTGACAGCAAGCTCTCACTCTCATCTCTCTCGCACACCAGCTACAGTCTCAGCACCGCACGACTACACGCCACTTCCTCATCCTGCTGGGACACATGGCATCCTCAGTACAGGTTACCCCAATGGCCCGCTTGGCCATGAGAGTCATGCAGTGGACTCTAAGGTCACAATGGACTCAGTCCGTCCAATCTCTATCAACCACTGTCCACATCACCGACTCACTTCGTCAGTCTCTAGCCTGGTGGCAAAATCAGATCAATCTCCTCCAAGGCCTGTCCTTCCAGGCTCCAGACCCTCAAATAATTCTCACCACCTCGGCTGGGGAGCCCATGTCGCTGATTTGCAGACACAAGGAACTTGGTCTCCAGAGGAAGAGAAACACCAAATCAATTTCCTGGAGCTGCGAGCAATCAGATATGCTCTCAGGGTATTTCAGGATCACCTTTCAAACCAGGTCATCCTCATTCAGATGGAGAACCAAGTGGCCATGTAGTACATCAACAAACAGGGAGGGACGAGCTCCTACCTACTGTGTCAGGAGGCTGCACAGATATGGGTGGAGGCCCTCTCCCATTCGATGTACTTCAGGGCCACCTACTTGCTGGGAGTGGACAATGTGTTGGCAAGCTGAGTTGCGCCTTTCAACCACACAAGTGGTCCCTCAACCCCACTGTAGCGGACACAGTATTCCAACATTGGGATTACCCTCACAGAGACCTCTTTGCATCACCTCAGAACCGCAAAGTAGAGAACATTTGCTCTCTCACTCGCAGCCAACAGTCTCAGCCAAGAGATGCATTCTCCCTCTCGTGGACAACAGGTCTCCTATATGCATTCCCTCCACTTCCACTTCTCTCGAAGACTCTCATGAAGTTACGTCAGGACAAGGGACTTATGATCCTGATAGCACCTCAATGGCCTCGCCAAGTGTGGTTTCCGATACTTCAGGACCTCTTCATTCACAGGCACATTCCTTTGGGAAAGGACCCACTTCTGATCACTCAGAACGACGGGTGCCTACACCACCCCAATCTTCAGGCCTTGTCTCTGATGGCCTGGATGTTGAAAGGTTAATTCTTCAGCCACTTAACCTTTTGGAGCCAGTTTCCCGTGTCCTTATTACTTCACGGAAGCCTTCCACCAGATAATCTTATCTTTACAAATGGAACCAGTTTAAATCATGGTGTTCTTCACAATCTCTTGATCCCTTTACCTGTTCCACCATGAAGTTTCTAGGCTATCTTTGGCACTTGTCAGAATCAGTCTAAAAACCTCCTCCATCAGAATGCATGTCAGTGCGGTAGCTGCCTTCCATAGAGGTGTCAAGGATGTTCCTATTTCAGTACAACCCCTCGTACACGTTTTCTGAAGGGCTTGCTTCACCTCAAGCCTCCTCTGCGCCCTCCGGCCCCTTCTTGGGACCTCAATCTGCTTTTGGGTCAGCTCATGAAACCACCATTCGAGCCTCTCCAATCCTGTGATCTTCGCTATCTTACATGGAAAGTGATCTTTCTTTTGGCAATAACATCTGCTCGCAGAGTTAGTGAGTTACAGGCCTTAGTTACCTATCTGCCTTACACTAAACTTCTGCAGGACTGGGCAGTACTTCACACTCACCCTAAGTTCTTACCTAAGGTAGTATTGGACTTTCACATTAATCAATCCATTATACTACCTACCTTCTTTCCCAGGCCCTACTCCAATCCAGGAGAACATGCTCTGCATACCCTTGACTGTAAATGGGCTCTAGCGTTTTATCTAGACCGTACAGCTGCCCACAGGAAAAGCACTCAATTGTTTGTCTCTTTCCATTCCATCAAATTGGGGCAGCCTGCTGGCAAGCAGACTCTCTCCTCCTGGTTAGCAGACTGCATATCTTTTTGCTATCAGCAAGCAGGCATTCCACTTCAAGACCGTGTTAAAGCACACTCTGTGAGAGCCATGGCGACTTTAGTAGCACACCTACGCTCGGTTCCGCTTCCTGACATTTGCAGCGCTGCTATCTGGAGTTCTCTCCATACCTTTACATCCCATTATTGCTTAGACAAAGCCGGAAGACAAGATTCCATCGTCTGCCAATCTGTCTTGCGCAACCTTCCACCTGCCCGTTAGGGTTCAGGATGCCCTCTATCAAATTTCACCCCAGTCCTAGTGCCTATTGCACATCTGGGTACATTTGGTGCATTTCTCGGACATCCTCAGCTCGGTACTCACCCATATGTGAGGACTACCATCCTGCTTGTCCTGTGAGAAAGCAAATGTTGCTTATCTGTAACAGGTGTTCTCACAGGACAGCAAGATGTTAATCTTCACGAAACCCGCCTGCCGCCCCGCGGTGTTGGGTTTGTAGTTTTCTTATTTTATTTGTCGGCACTTCCTGTAGCTTTAAATAAGACTGAAGGGGACCCCTGCTGGCTGCAGGTTTAGTGCTATGCTGGGCATGCCCAGTAGGTGCCAGTCAAAGTTCTAGAAACTTTGACAAAAGTGTTCCGTGATTGGGCTCCATCCTGTCATGTCACCCATATGTGAGGACTAACATCCTGTTGTCCTGTGAAAACACCTGTTACAGGTAAGCAACATTTGCTAATCCAAATCTTTTAATAATGCTGATTATACAGGAGATACAGTTCTCATAGTAAAGCAATCCCAAAAGCAGTCAAATAAAAATGTCAGAAATGTTCTATGTACATAGGCAAAACGCTTATTAGGATCTTTCAGTCTATGGTAGAAACAATAACCCTGGCATAGGCTGTGTTTCTTGAAAAACCAGTTTCAAGGGGTATGGTAAGTATAGTGATATTGAAGCTGGCTTCAAGGAAGGTTCCTCTAAATTTCCTGCAGGTATTTCTCTGTAGGAGATAGAATCAGAAGTTTAGGGAAGTTGGTAATCCTCAAACTCTTTCCTCTGATAGCATTCTTCTAGTTTTTAAAGTCATATTTCCTTATTTATATCCCCCTGGCAATTTTACTCTGTTACAAATTTTTATATCATCCAGAAACAGGCACAATTTCCCTCTTAGCCCTTCCAAAATGTCACTTATAAATGTGTTGAAGATGACTGAGCCTGGCAGTGATCCCGAGGTCTTCCCACTTCTCAGTTTCCCTTCACAGAATGAAACCCACTGACCACCATTCTCTGAGTCCTCTTGCTTAACCAACTTTTCACATAATCCAAATTCCTGACTTGCTAGCTTGCTCATCAGCTTTTTATGTGGAAAAGTATCAAAAGCCTTATTAAAATCCAGATAAGCCACATCTAATGCATGCTCCTCGGTTACCCCCCTTTCCCCCAGATCTTTGCTTCAAAGAATTCAATCAAGTCTGATTGACATGCTTCATATTATCCACTTTAACTAGCATCCATCAGTGTGTCTATCCTCTTGAAAATCTGAGTGGCATCTGCAAAGAGACGTACCTTCCTTACTAACTCCTCTGTTATACCACTTGTGATTATATTAAACATTACTTGAACTAGGACTTATCCTTGTGATATTCCACTGACAATTCACCTTTTTGTTAAGTGCTGTTAATCATGAAACTCTAAAGGGAAGGTGTCCCAGCCATCATGTGTTGCACAGGAGGTGGAACCTTGGGCCGAGGTGGGTTAACGCTATCCATAGGAGGGATCCTATGGGTCCCCACCATCGGCAGGTGGAGTGGGATGACTGACAGAGGCCAGCTGGAGCTTCGCCAATACCAGCCCTCATTCCCCACAGGTTGAGCCTTTGGGTACCGGGGCCGGCTGGAGTTAGGTGAACCTCCGTATGTAGTCATCGAGGTGAAGATGGAGAGGTCAGCCCAGAGGCAGCAACGGAGGAACTGAGGAGTCTGTACTGGACGTGGCAGAATCCCAGAGACCCGGGCACCAATAGGAACCAAAGTCTGACAGGGGGTGCCCGATCAAGAACAGGCCGAAGCCTGAAAGGCCAAGTCCGGACGTAGACAGTAAAGGCATCATAGAACAGCCTGAAGTCAGGGTTGGCGGCAATCAAGGAGCAGTGGCAAGGCAAGGTAGAAGTCAAGTCAGGCGAAGCAGAGGTCTGGACTAAGTGATGATCAGTAGCGTGGTCAGGCAAAGCAGAGGTCTGGACTAGGAGATGATGATCAGTAGCGTGGTCGGGCAAAGCAGTGGTCAGTGTTATCTTTTCTGCTAGGAGTTAGCAATCTGTTAGAGTTGCTCCCCCAGAGGGGAGGGACTAGCAATGTACTCAGCTCTTGAAGTGTGAGAGCTGAGCATTCTAATGTGAAATAGTGAATCCTTGGGCCGATGGCAGATGACAGCGCCCTCAGGAGGATATCATGAAAGGGACCACTGACTAGGCTGGAGTATGGAGACAGGCACAGATAGTTCTTTATTAGACAGGTAGTAGAACCACCAGAGGTGGCAGTAGTGAGCTGATGTGCCCGGTAGGGCTGAAGTGCTTCAGATACTGGAACTGCTGTCTCTGGATTTGCTGAGCTGTAGAGAGAGAGTCATAGATAGTGAGTAGACAGGGTGTGCTGGATACATAACCAGAAGTAGATGATACACTTACATAGATTAATAAGAAGGCTCAGAAGCTGGAGAGAGTTAGGCCCTCAAGGAGCGAGTATCTGGTTCCAGGGAAAGCTCTGAGAGATCGATGGTAACTCACAGTATCTATCTCTGTAATGGTTTCTAGGCAATAGAGAATAGTTAGTATATTCAGGAACAGGAGCCTCTAGGCGAGTACTAGTTCCTATATGCAAACTGAAATAAGAACTCACAATATCTGTATTTGAAATAGCTTCTGAATTAGAAGAGAGTCTTCAAAGGGTTTTAGGAACATGGGCCCTCGAGGAGTGAGTACCGGTTCCTATCGGTCATCTGAAATAGAAACTCACAATGTTCATGTCTGCGATCGCTTCCAGGTAATAGGGAGTCTTCTGAGCGTTCAGGGACATAGGCCCTTGAGGAGCGAGTACCGGATCCCATCTTAGCAATCTGAAAACAAGAAGAGAGAGCAGGGCCCCCGAGGAGCGGGCACCCCTGGTAAGTTTGAGGAGGCAGAGTAGCTTGGACGAATCCTTGCTAACTCAATTAGTAAGCGTAAGCAAAGACCTTTTATGTTGGAAGCGGATGATGTCACTACGGGGGGACGCCCTCGAGGCTCGCGCCCTTGCTGGTACAAACTTCGGAGCACACGCGCGCCCTACATCATCAGGAACATGGTGGATCCGCAGTGTCAGGCCGGTCCGGGGACGCCAGAGAGAAGCGGCATGGAGATGCCGCGGCAGCAAGCTGTCCATCAGACCCGGAGGGAGTCGCCAAAGAAGTAGAGAGGGTGGAGTGAGGGTGAAGAGCAGGCATGAACACAACAGTTGGGTCCAGGAGAAGATCAATAGCGTAGTCAGACAAAGCAGTGGTCGGGTCCAGGAGAAGATCAATAGCGGTCGGGCAAAGCACTGGTTGGGTCCAGTAGAAGATCGATAGCGTAGTCGGGCAAAGCAGAGGTCGGGTCCAGGAGAAGATCAGTCTGTAAGGAAAGCTTCAGGAATGAAGAAGGCAAACCAGGAACAGGAACTCGAAGGGAACAGGAACCAGGAACATGAAGGAATCACTAGGAGGCATCGACGTACACGACCAGCATGGAGACCTGTTGCAAAGACGACTAACAGGAGCTGAGCCCGGCCTTATATTCCGGAGCTTCAGCGACGTCATCATCCAGGGCTGCAGCCAAGTTTCCACCATGGGCCCTTGAAAAGAAACAGAGATGCACGTGCGCCTAGGGAGGGGCGCAGTGCTGGATGGCGGCATATCTCCGCGGACCACGTGGGGAGGCCCACCGCGGAGCAAAGGAGTCTGCTGTGGAGACAAGAACGCTGGGGGCAGCCCGGGGAAGGAGCCAGCGGCCTACAGCCGTGAGGGAAATGGAGCCAGAGACTGGATTTGGCAGCAAAGGGTAAGAGGGCCGGGCCGCGGGCCTGCTGCAGCCAGCACACACAACATCATGCAATAGTGATGGTTACTAGAGGCATTGTATTGGGTTGCTGATAGAGCTGCAGTTTGTGGTCAAGACTGAGGCTTGCTATTCCATTAACAGGGCTATATAGAAGGAGGTCAAAATGAGGAAGAAAGGAGTAGCAAGAAAAAGCTGAATAGCTGAGAAAGCAAAAGAAGAGAAATGAGGGCTGAGGGAGGAAAGTGAGAGATGGATGAAGGACTGGGAGTTGGGGATCAAGAGAAAGATGAAAGGGAAAGCAAGAGAGAGGTGAAGGGGGAGCAAGAGAGATAAAGGCTGGGGGAGGAGAGAAGGAGAGGAACAGAGCCTGGGAAGAGAAAGAGATAGATGGACTGGAAGAGGGGGAGCAAGAAAATGATGGAGAGAGAGAGATGTAAGGCTGGGAAGGGGGAACAAAATAATTCAAAGTTTGGGAGGGCAGAGCAAGAAATTGAAAGATAAAAAAAGAAGGGAGAAGAATCAAAGAATGAAAGATGGATTACTGATGTCAAGAGAAGGAGAGATCTGTCTGCCTGCCAGCTCCTTAAAGTACCAGTACACAGGAGGGTGGAGATGAAGGTGCTGAGGGTTGAAAAATGAACATGTATAGATTGGAGGGTTTAGAAAGAGGAGAAAAAAATAACATATACAAAGAATCATTAATTGACACACATCCTTTTTCACTTTCCCTTTCCCTCTTACTCATTTACAATCTGTTTTTCTTATTTTACTGTCTCTTTTACCCAATCTCTCATTTCAGAAAACAATCCAGGGATCACCCTCTCATCCAATGTGCTTGCAAAATCTACACAGAGACTGACCTCTTTGGATTGTATCTTCCATGCCTATAGATAGAGAGGAGGGGCCTTGGATTTTTTTTATGTGCTAGAGGTCCAAAAATCCTTCTTCCTGCCCTGGCAAGAGGAAAATGGCACATCAAAATCAAAACTTGGAGCACATTGCTTGCAAATGGCTTCTTGGAATTGCATGTGCATATCAAAGTTCAGGACATACTTCATTGTTTTGTATATTCAGCAATCAGATATAATCACAGTTCACAGGCTACATACACGAATACAATATGTTTATATACCTAACATAAGTTATATATATGCTAGGAATGTATATAGCCTAAGATAGATAGATTAGAATGACGAAGTGTGACTAATTGTTTTTTCACCGATAGTCTATCCACAATTTCTTATCTCTTATTGGTAGTATAGAGTTTATGTATACTAAACTCACAGAGGGAGCCTAGTCATATTTCTAGAACATAAATCACATATTTTAGACTGAATGTATGTTTTGTAAAACAAGGATGATTTGGCCAAGAAATCAGTATGGAAAAAAAGATCTGAAAATGTAATGGGTTTTGACTCTCTTTTACACTGCCGATTTAAGCTAGTAAGAATGAACACTGTCTCAGAGGTTTAACAACCCTCAGGTTTATTTTGGATCCTGAATTTCTCCAACAGGCCACACCACCTGCATGGAAATGCTCTTTCTCCCATTACTGCTTTTCTTATTTTAGAGACATAGTCCTTGTAAATGAAGAGCTGGCAATTGTGTCTTAGAGCTAATTTAGGTTCTCTGCTTAGAAAGGAGATGCATTGTTTATCCAATACTTGTTTTTGACAGGAGCTGTAAACCTTATGCAGATTATGTTTAGCGTGTCAGGAGGAAAACGTCCGGATACCAGCGCAGAGAGTTTACCACTCTGCATTCCTCATCGGGAGCAAATAATTCCACTAATGACTAGCGCATGGGCACAAAATCCAGATGAGAGGCCATCCTTTTTAAGTGAGTTCAACTTTTTTCTTATAGAACTTCTTTATGGGCTTACATTTTCTTTATTGCTTACTTATTATTTTTAATATCCATTGACATGATTTTTTTTTTAAAGAATCCCCAAATTTCACCAGTTCAGGGGAGAGAAAGTAATATGTCTAGATCTGTGTCTAAACCTCTAAGATTAGGCAGTTCCTTAATTCATGATGAGATCCTTATTTATTTATTAGTCTGTGCATAATAAAACGCTACATTCTTGGAGTCCATATCCAAATAGCTTGGCTAAGTTCAGGAAAATCCCACTGGTTTCACCATCCCTAACTTATTCAGCTAAGTAGCTATCTAGCTAAATTCTTAGCTGGATTAATCAGGGGCTGGTAGGGGGCATTTTGAGGCAAAGCAGTGTTATCTGGCTCTCTTAGCTAAATAATGCAGATATTCAGCATTATTCGGCAAAGCTAGCCAAATAACTTTAGAACTTTCTCAAAACAGTCTTAAAGTTATCCTATGGTGACCAACTCCCCAGTTTTGAAATGCACAGTCCAGTTTTACAGCCTTTTCTACAGTGTCCGGCTAAAACAATAAAACCCGGTTAAGCAATACCTGGTATACAGTAGCCAATAAGCATTGATGGCATCGCACCAATCGCACCAATCAGATGCCTGCTTTTTTTGGTGGCTCACACAGCCGCAGAAGAAGTAGAACAGAGCTATGTTGTTTTTCCTGAAACAGCTAGGAGCATTTCCATTCTCCCTTGACTCAGCCTCCCTCAGTCACTCGCACTACCTTGCTTCCTCAAAGGGCTTTCTGGCCTGATATGTTTCTTTCCATTCCATCTCCTCCAAGTTGGGCCTTGAAATTAGGTTGTTGCTGTGCTGCCTGTCCTCACTGGAACTGGCTCTTCTCTTCAGTTCCGGCTCCTCCAATGTGGTGAAACATGTCTGCAGTGGCGGCATGCTGTTGCCACTTCACTGTCATGTTACTCAGTCATACTGTTTGGACTGCTGCTTCCTTTCTCTCTCCCAGCTGGCCCAACCATTTATCCATGTCCACTCCTCTCATGTTCCAGCCATCACTGAGTACCATGTGGGTTGCACTGCCATTGCGAACCTGAAAAAATTAAAGTTGCTATCTGCTATATGCATCCAGTCTTGCTAAAATAAAGGTATATGTAGCCAGGTGCTGCTGGCTGCTGCTACACAATGCCTGCCTTCCTTCTCAGACCTTCCCAGTCCCACAGGCCATGTGAAGAGTATGAACAAGACAGAGGAAGTGTGTGTATGTGTGTGTGTGTGTGTGTGTGTTACATTTTGGCCGGTCGCGAAGGCCTCCCATAAGAACATAAGAACATAAGAAATTGCCATGCTGGGTCAGACCAAGGGTCCACCAAGCCCAGCATCCTGTTTCCAACAGAGGCCAAAACCAGGCCACACGAACCTGGCAATTACCCAAACACTAAGAAGAACCCATGCTACTGATGCAATTAATAGCAGTGGCTATTCCCTAAGTAAAATTGATTAATAGCCATTAATGGACTTCTCCAAAAACGTATCCAAACCTTTTTTGAACCCAGCTATACTAACTGCAACAAATTCCAGAGCTTTATTGTGCGTTGAGTGAAAAAGAATGTTCTCCGATTAGTCTTAAATGTGCTACTTGCTAACTTCATGGAATGCCCCCAGTCCTTCTATTATTCGAAAGTGTAAATAACCGAGTCACATCTACTCGTTCAAGACCTCTCATGATCTTAAAGACCTCTATCATATCCCTCCTCAGCCGTCTCTTCTCCAAGCTGAACAGCCCTAACCCCTTCAGCCTTTCTTCATAGGCCTTTCTACCCCGTGCAGCACTAAGACCCAGGACACCACCACCAGTCGTCCCTGAATGCCGCTACATCCCTGCTGTCTTTAGGAATGCATGCACCTACACGCCCATGGCATGAACTCTCCATCAGCGCACTTGGATGACATCAGCATTACTGGGCTGCTTAAGCCCATGTTCTGCAGCTACTCTTCACCTCAGCAACAAGTCCTCCTGCCTATACCAGTGCGTGTTGCTTCATACTCCTGTTGTCCTTGCTCTACACTCATCTAGCCTTCCAGATTTGACTTGTCCAGCCTTCTGGCCTTGCCTAGTCCTTGCCTCTGGCCTTTCCTCATCTAGCTTCCTGCTTTATCTCTTCCTTGTCTCTAGCCCTCATATTGCGTACCCAGTATTGACCACTGCTACGTATCTTGACTACTCTTTTGCCTGCCTCCTGGAGCTAATTTCTGCTACAGCCATTGACTACACCTTGCTTGCTGACTGTCCTGACCCTCAACCCGCACACAATATCTGACTAATTGCTGCCTGTCATGACTTTGGCCCATTTCTGGAGATTCTCTCTGACCACCCTTAGGACCCTCTTAAGTCCTGCTGGCCCCTGGAACTCAAGGGCTCAACCAAAGTGGTGGACCGACAAAACAGGAGGGTAGGCCGTCTAAGAAAGCCGTTAGGAAAACAAAGTAGATTAGATGCCCTTGCATTGGCCTCTCCCTTATAGGAACATTCTGATCCCATACTTTCCAAGTTATCTGAATTCATCGCTCTCTTCAAGCAGACCTTCGGAGACCCAGGCCGCCAGGCTGTTGCTAGCCATAACCTATTCCACCTTCGTAAAGGATCACGGACCTCCTCCTAGTATACGATGGAATTTAGGACTCTGGCCACAGAGCTTGGGTGGCAAGAAGATTGTCTGCAAGCCATCTTCCTAGATGGACTCTCCTGTGCTCTCAAAGATGAGCTCTCCGTCCATGAGACTCCCACATCTCTAGAGGACCTGATTTCCCTTGCCGGGAAGATCGATCATCGTCTCCGGCAGACACCTAGAAGTAAAGGCTCCCCACTGTCCTACAACACATCCCACGTATGTCTCCAGTCCTCCAGCGAAGACGTTAGTACCGCCACCCTCTTCTGTGGTGGAACCTATGGAGGTGAACCGTGGGCGATTGTCTCTGACCAAACATCTCCATCGGCGGAAGGAGGATCTTTGCCTTTCCTGTGGCACTTCTGGACATCGTCTGCAATCCTGCCCGGTTCGTCCGGGAAACTGCAATGCCTGAGCCCGGCGGGGGTCCCGAGCTTAGGCGCAACTGTTACTGGCCCTCAACTCTTGCTTCACGTGTCTCTGGACATCAAGGCCCACACCTTTGCCACCACTGCTCTTGTCGATACCGTAGCAAGTGGCAGCTTCATTATGAATGACATTGTCAAACTTCTGAACATTCCTCTCCAGCCATTAGAGGTGAGCCTCCACATTGCCTCCTTCCAGGGAGAACATCTTCCAGGGCTTATCACCCACCAGACAGTGGCTGTTCGTCTTACCATGGGCACTCTCCACGAGGAGGAGATGTCCTTTTACGTGTTGAGACAATCAACACATACAGTTATCCTGGGGCTGCCCTGGCTCCAGGCCCATGAACCCCAGTTCGATTGGCATTCCCTGCAGTTGGTACAGTGGGGCTCTATTTATTTATTTTATTTATTTAAAATTTTTTCTATACCGTTGTTAAGTTAAATACCATCACAACGGTTTACAGAAGGGCACGATAAAGAGAAATATGGGTGGTATAGATTACAAATTACTCATGTGCCATCATAGTATGGTAACAATTTAAAATAATAAACTAGGTGTGTAAGTTAAACCTGATTGTTAGGAAAAAATTAGGCAGTTTGATTTTAACATTAATGTGCTTATGTAGGTTACTAAAAACGTCTAGCTTGGTGCATCCTTATCGCTCAACTATTTTTTCTCCTTTTCTTTATCTTTATAAAATGCTTGTTTACAAAGCCAGGTTTTCAGATTAGTTTTGAATAATTTCAGATTTGTCTATAGTCTTATTTCAAGTGGCATGGTATTCCAGAGTACAGGACCAGCCAGTGACAGTGCTCTTTCCCTTACTTGCGTGAGATGTGCTGATTTGACAGAGGGGACAGTTAGTAGAGCTTTATTTGCAGATCTCAGGTTTCTTTGTGGTACGTGCACCCGCAGTGCCGTGTTAACCCAGTCGGCTTTATCATCGTGGATTAGTTTATGGATTATACAAAGTGCTTTATATTGTATTCTTTGTTCAATTGGAAGCCAGTGGAGTTCAGCAAGTGTTCCTGTAATATGGTCACTCTTTTTTTTGCCTGTCAAAACTCTGGCAGCGGAATTTTGCAATATTTGCAGAGGTCGAATTGTAGATTGAGGTAGTCCTAAAAGCAGGGAGTTACAATAATCTGTGCTAGCGAATATCATTGCTTGTAGAACTGTGCGAAAATTGTTAATCGTTAATAGAGATTTTAGTCAGAAGACCTGTTTACATCATGTATCCCCAGTAGTTCCTGTTCTGTTACCTTGCCTGGTTTACCTCCGCAATACTCTGACTTCCAAGATGTCTTCTCGAAGCAGAAAGCGGATACCTTGCCTCCGTTACACAAGTTCAATTGCCCTATTGAACTTCTGCTGGGCACTACGCCTCCCAGAGGCAGAACTTACCCATTGTCTCAGCCCGAGACTCAAGCTATGTCTGAGTATATTAAAGAGAACCTAGAGAAAGGATTCATTCATCCTTCTGATTCCCCTGCTGGGGCGGGGTTCTTCTTCGTTAAGAAAAAGGACGGCTGTTTATGCCCTTGAATTGATTACAGGGGTCTCAATGCCATAACCTGCAAAGACCGATATCCCCTGCCCCTTATCAGTGAACTGTTTGACCGCCTTGAAGGGTCATGGATCTTTTCCAAGTTGGATCTGAGAGGTGGCGTACAACCTAGTTCGCATCCAACCTGAAGATATCTGGAAAACCACATTTAATACAAGGGAAGGTCATTACGAATATACTGTGATGACCTTTGGGCTATGTAATGCCCCAGTGGTCTTTCAATGCCTTATGAATGAGATCTTCCGAGATCTTCTGTATTCCTTCGTAGTCATGTATCTTGACGACATCCTGATCTTTTCCAAAGAGCTTGAATCTCATCGAGATCATGTTTGGATCGTCCTGCAACATCTGAGAGAGAACCATCTGTACACCAAGCTGAAAAAATGCCTGTTTGAGCATAATCGCTTACCCTTCTTAGGGTACATCATATCCGACCGAGGGTTCTCTATGGATCCAGAGAATCTGCGACTGGCCTCAGCCAGTAGGCCTACGGGTCTTACAATGTTTCCTTGGCTATACCAATTATTACCAGAGCTTCATTGCCAATTATTCTACTTTGGTTGCCCTGCTCACCACTATGACTAAGAAAGGGGCCAACACTCGGGTGTAGACACCTAAAGCACAAGCCGCCTTTCAGAGGATCAAGGAGGCTTTCTGTTCTGGCCCTTGCCTTCAGCATCTGGACCCTAGACGTCCATTCATCGTAGACGTTGACGCCTCTGCAATTGGTGCAGGAGCCGTCTTGAGCCAGTTTTATCCTCAGGGTAAACTGATACCCTGTTCATTCTGCTCACATAAGTTTACTCCTATGGAACAAAGTTGGTGACCGAGAACTCCTCGCAGTCAAGTTGGCCCTCCAAGAATGGCACCCCTGGTTGGAAGGGGCGCAACACAAGTTTACCATCTTCACTGATCATAAGAACCTTGAGCACCTTAAATAGGCTCAACTCCTGAACCCCCGACAAGCCCGATGGGCAATCTTCTTTGAACAGTTTAACTTCGTTCTCTGTTTCCGTCAGGTTCCAAGAACCTCCGTGCTGATGCACTATCAAGATCATTTGAACCTGAAGATGTCCCTGAAGTTCCTAGCTTCATTATAGATCCCGCCTGTATATCCCTTGCTGTGATCACTACAATTCCTACTGGAAAAACCATCGTTCCGCGTAGATTACGTGAAAGAGTTCTGAAATGGGCTCATGATTCCAAGTTGGCAGGACACCCTGATCGTGACTGGACCTTAGAGATGTTACGAAGACACTATTGGTGGCCAAATATGGTGCAAGATTCCTGAAGCTGTGTGGACTCGTGTTCCATCTGCGCCCAACAGAAACCACCTACTGGAAAGCCTTGGGGCTTGCTTCAACCACTCTCAGCACCTACCGAGCTATGGTCCAGCATCTCGACGGACTTTATTACAGACCTACCTCCATCCCAGAACAATACCGTGATTTGGGTCATCATCGACGATTTTTCGAAGATGGGTCACTTTATTCCCTTGCTGGGCCTTCCATCGGCCCCAGAATTGGCGAAACTGTTTTTGAAGAACACATTTTGCCTTCATTGGCTGCCCAAGGAGATTATATCCGAATTGGGACCACAGTTTGCCACCAAGTATTGGCGTTCCCTATGTAAGAAGTTTAATATTTCCCTGAGCTACACATCGGCCTATCATCCACAGGCCAATGGTCAAGCTGAAAGGACCAATCGGACCTTGAAGACATTCCTCCGCTCCTATGTAAATGATCAACAGGATAATTGGTCTGATCTTCTTCCCTGGGCTGAGCTGTCGCACAATACCCATGTTGCTGCAGCCACCGATGTATCTCCATTCTCCGTGGTATTTGGACGGCAACCTCAGCTGTCTCTTCCAGTTCCTTTGACCATTCCTTCTCCAGCGGCACAATCCATGGCTCATACCATTCGTCAAGTATGGAACCAAGTAAAAGAGCACCTTTCCCAAGCCACTGAGTGCTCCAAGCATAATTCTGATGCTCATAGACGTCTTGCTCCACTCTTCTGCCCTGACCAGAAAGTGTGGCTAGTGCTCGACACATACAACCGAGACTTCCCTCTCATCGCTTGGCTCCTAAATACATTGGACCATTCCCGGTAATCCGAAGAGTAGGAGCTGTATCGTAACAACTCCAGTTACCTCGTGCCATGGGTATTCATAACACATTCCATGTGTCCTTATTGAAGCTGTTGGTCCTCTCCTGGCCCTCACGTAGAGTTCTCTCTCCTCCACAGGTCTTTACAGAACCTGATTCATCCCACCAAGTAAGAGAGGTCCTCGACGTCCATCGGCGTCGAGGGAATTGGGAGTACCTCCTAGCCTGGGAGGGTTATGGGGCCGAGGAGAATTTGTGGGAACCTTCCCACAACATCCTTGATAAGGAACTCCTGAAAGACTTTCATAGGGCTCACCCTGACAAACCACGGCCACATAGGGGAACCTAGAAGGGGGGGTACTGTTACGCACCCTGTCCATGCCCAGCCCGCGCATGGGCTTGCTCACCTCCCCTGGTTCCATGGCAGGTCCCGGGTTGGCCTCCCTAGCAGTAACTGCGAGCTGTTCCAGGTCTCGGTGTCCCGCGGAGTGGTCGCCAGGCCTTCCACTACACATCGGGCCTCATGCCGGAGCTTGGCATCCTCAGTTGCATTGGCCATGCCCCTACGCATGCATGTGCAGACCGCCCGGCCTCTTGTAGGGCCAGGGGTGGGTCCTAGCTCCACAGCGCGCCCTGATTGATTCCCTGATATGAGGAAGTCCCTGCTTGTACTTCCTTGCCTTGGCAATCGGGTTAGTGTCTTGCTAGATTGTCACTGCATCTGAACCTTGTTCCAGTCTTGTTCCAAGTCTCGTTTCAGGATCCTTCTGTTCCAGTCCTGTTCCTGCCTTGTTCCTGCTTCCTAGTTCTCCAGCATCCTCCTGTTCCTGTTCGTCTGTTCATCTGTTCGTCTACCCGGCCTGCCTGTGACCTCGTCTGACCTCCGGAACCTGACCCCTGCTTTGCTGACCACTCCTTGGACTGATCCCCAGATTCTGACCTCTGCCTGTTCGACCACATCGCAAGATTCTGGCTCTGTTCCTAGCCTTGTCATCACCTGCGCTGTTCTGGTCCTCCTTGCTCCATCTGACCTCCAGTCTCGAACCTGACCGCGCTCCCCTCCAATCTGTGGGCACGCCTGACTCTCATCTCTCCAGGAGACCCTGCGAGGCCCGCCTAAGTCCAAGCGGCCTGGGTCCCTACGGGCTTCTCCCAGGGGGTCCTCAGGCTTCCAGTGGTGAAGCTCATTCTAGCCTCTGTCTCCTCCAGCGCTCCGCCCCCTGGGGGCAGGTGCTTCTTGGTCCCTACCAGGGAGCCATTCTCCACTGCTCCAGGACAAGGGTCCACCCACGAGCACAACAGTATTGTGCATTTGTTTTACATGAATTCACATCCCTACTCTACATTGGAATCCCAAAGAAACTAAACTAGCCCCTGCAACTCATCCAAACTGCACCAGCTTGAATGATGCAAAATGTAAGTAACTTCATTAGGATCACTCGGTTCCTTAAATCCCTATACTAGCTCCCTACTCCCTACAGTGCCAAGTTCAAAATCCTGGTCCTAGCCTACAAAATTCTCAAAGGCTAGGCATTGCCATACCTAAACAGTTGCCTCATGCCCTCTACGCTTACTGGAACAAGCCCTCCTCATTGTGCCTTCCCCCAAGGAAATGTGCCTCACCAACACCAGGAACAAATCTTTCTCAGGAGCAGCACCAATCCTCTGGAACTCTCTACCACCCAACATCAAACCAGCCCCTAACCTCCTAGCATTCAAAAAGCTACTAGAAACCTGTATTTTTTGGAACAGCTTTCAGATCTGAGAAATGAACCATCTCTTCAGACTTGAGGAATGAGCCATCTTAAAGTCCATTAGCGATCAGTCTCCCCTAAATAAACAGGCTCATATAAAACTCACAGCAATCTGCACTAATTAGACAGTTTATATTACCCTCAAATATATGTTATGGACTGTATGTATATTTTAACAGTCATATATTACCATATATGCTTAAAATGGATATTCTATTTGATGAATATATTAACAATGACCACATGCCTTAGATGGCATATCTCATGTGTCGGACCAAAACACAAACTATTTATTTTATCTACTCTATGCACCTACCCATCCCTTTTTTCCAAATATTAATGCTACACGTGTACCATTATTTATACTAAGTACCCCCTGTAGCCATACCATGATATTCACTTTGTAAACCAAACTTGCTGTAACATTCTATACCTAATTTGCTGTAACATGCTATTAACTCTCCAGTTGGAAAGGCATGATATAAATGTACAGTGATGATGATGATGATGATTTATTACCCCTATTTCTCTCCTTTCATATGTCTCCCAACATCCTTCCCTTTCCTTTGCTACTCAGTCCCTCCATCTTTCTGTCTCTTGAGTAACTTCTTTTTCACAGTTCCTGTTATTCATCTGCCTCAATGCTTTTTGTCTGTCCTCAATCTTGGTGTTTCTCTTCCTGCATTTATTTTCATAACATATAACATCCCATCTTTTGTTTGTCTCCATTTCACTGACCTTTTTTTGCTCTTTTCCATTTGCTTCCATCTATCTCCCTCTTACCACTATTTCTTTTTAACTTGTTTTCTCCCTTGTGTATTCCCTGGTATTTATTTCTTCCCCATGTCTCTTCTTCTTCACTCATGTTTCTCTCTCTCTTCTCGCCACCTCTCCCTTCCTCAATGGCTCCAGTGTTCCTCTTTCTTTCCTGTTTTGCACCTCTAACTTGTGTCTTTTGGTTCTATTGATTCATATTATCATGTTCTTTTTTTGTTGTAGTTGTACTCTGTGGCAGACTGTACAAAGTTTTCACAGTAGCAATAGAAGGTGGTGACACTGGTTAAAAAATCATTATTCCATGTGAATAATTCAAGTGTCGCGCGGGCCATCCATTGCTCCTACCATGTGATAGGGGCCGGCCAATGGCACCGATAGCTCCTGTCACATGGTAAGGGCAAAGGGCCATCGGCGCCATTTTGATTAGTGGCAGCCAACGGCCCGAGAGTGGGCGATCGCTCCCGGGACCCCCACTGGACCACCAGGTACTTTAGGAAAGTTTGGGGGGGATCGGGAGGGTGGGAGATTCTAAATAATTAGATTTAAAGGGTCGGGGTGGGTTTGGGGTTTTTTTCTGTGTGCCCTTTCTTCCCCCCACCCCCCCAAAAACGATAAGAAAACCACATGAAAATTTTGTGGGGTTTTCCTATTGCTTTCGGGGACCCCCCAATACTTGACAGATTTGAAAATATCGTACGATATTTTCATCCATCAGAAAAACGATTCACATCTCTAAAGAATAGGCACTTAGGAGTATAGACAATATATAAACCAAAATAGCTTTTAATTAAAAGTAATTTGTTACCTTTTAAGGATATTTAATAATAATGCTGTATACTAAAGGCAGCCAACTCCGATCCTCAAGAGCCACTAACAGGTCCGGTTTCAAGGATATCCATAATTAATGTGCATGAGATAGATTTGCATACCCTACTTCCATTGTATTAAAATATATCTCACACATACTCATAATGGATATCCTGAAAACTAGGCCTGTTTGTGGCTCTTAAAGACCAGAGTTGGCCATCCTATATAACCCTAAAAGGAATACTTTGACCCTTTCTGTCAACTTAATTTAACATTGCTGTAAGCAACATCCCCATTTTAGGTACATATTTAACAGGTGATTCACAATTACTGCAATATTTTTGTTTTCCTCTTTAGAATGCTTGATAGAGCTGGAACCAGTAATGACAGCATTTGATGAAATAGATATACTTGAAGCTATACTACAGCTGAAGAAAACAAAAGTAAGTGTCATCATATGCTCAACCCTCTCATTCAGATTGAAAAGAGCAATTTGTTTCACCATGTTTCAGTGACTATTTGTAAAATCAACATGCCACATGTTGATTTTACAAATAGATATTGTTAGCTTAAATCAAATAGATATTGTTAGCTTAAATCAAATATGTTTCCTGAACAGCAGAGCTTGGGAGCACAGGATCCTGTAGCATCATCACTAGTTTCAATCAGCCCAAGTCACCCAAAATAATTCTGTCCAGGAAGAAGCAAGTGGAGGAAACTATTAAGTGTTTTCCAAATTTCAGTGGCTACAAAATTAGACATTTGACCAAGAAGATGAATATTTAGTAAGAACTGCAAAATAATAATCAGACTAGTTAGGAGTGGATAGGAGAGGCCATCATGGTCACTACATTAATATTCACAACAGCATTAACATATCTGCATCCTAAAAGTGGTTTACCAAAGGTTGGAATCATCTTTTTTATGCTTCCAGGATCCCTCAAGCCAAATTAATTTATTCTAGCAGAAGTTGGAGTACATCTGTCTTGGATGGCTGACATCATTCATACATAGTTGCTGTCATGTCTGTAGGAGTATTTTTAACAAATATATTAAGGTTGATTATAAGAGAACCTGCGAGCAGTAAATTAGCCTGGTAAAGTTATGCATGTAACTTTATTCAGATGTTCCATAGGATGTACCCACATAAGTCTGCTACTGAATATACCCACATAAAGTTACGTGCATAATTTCCCCAGATAACTTTAGGAAAGCAATTTTTCCACCAGATATATGTCTGTAACTTTAGCTGGACAGCAGTCAATATGTATACTCATAAGTTAAAATTCAGTCCTGCCCCCAGATTGCCTCCAGTGCATCTCTTTTTATCTGGATAACTTTTGTGCACACAAAATTTATCCACTCCGTGGGGGATAGGGGATATTCAAATCTTGGCTTTTGTCTGGTTAATTACAAAAGTTTGCCAGACAAATCCTTAGAATATCGACCTCATTAAATTTACCTGTTGCTTTTCCTCTTAAATCTCTTCATTGATGCTCTTTTTCCTCTTATCTGGGCCAAAATGGGCATCTTTTTATCTTCATTTTGATATGAAAAGTGGCTTGTCAGCTCATACTGATGTCTGTGTGTTTCCGTCTCCCTTCCCCCACCCCCAAGATTGCTAGGAGTGTGGGCATTAGCCTGATCAGCTTTCAAACATGGGACGTGTTCTTAGGGACCGGGGGGGGGGGGGGGAGAGGGACAAAGTTTGGGCTTTTGCCTTAAGAAATGCATTGGGACTAGGACAGAGATGAAATGGAATGTTGCATTATCGTCTTGTTTTATTTTTAAATGTTTTCAGATTTATTTTAACTCTTCCTCTTTATCTTTCTCTTCAGCTGTTATTTAAAGGGGGAATACTGCTGCTAGCCCGGCCTTTAAGGATGCTTTGCTTTTATTAATATTTGTTTCCCCTTCTTTCTTCCCATACTTTTCAATAGCCTGTACATTTATAAACTCTTACCAATCACTTTTTAACAATACTTACAAGGATGGTAATTTTATAACCGTGCACGGTGGGGTAAAATATACGTGTACCTTTTAAGTACAGACTTTACCTCGATACGTTTGCTTTGAAAAGTTGCACTTAAGTACCCAAGTACATGCACAAACCCACCCCCAAAAAAGATACAGCTACTCTGTCAAGGTTGTATCATGTGAGAGTGAACTCAGACATAGGGAGCATAAACTTCAAATGTATCCATTGTACTGCATATCTGTGCATAAGTAGTCGCATGAAGATTAATGCTAGTATTTTATAGCCTAGCGGGAACCACACAGCTTATAAAATACCGCGTATTTCTGCTCTAAAAGTATGCACATATATGTTTCAGTGCAAGCAAATATTTCCAATTCAAAAAAATCACATATTTTCTCTACCCTTTGTATATTCGTTTGCATGCATGTATTACGCTCAAAAGAATTAGGACACTCTGTGAATAAACACCCAGAATGAAACACGGAGGCAGATATTTTAAAGTGTGAGTAAGTACTTGGAATTACTAGCTTGCTGATACCTCCATCCAGTCTTTCTCCAGTTCACCTAGATTCTTTAACAAAGAGGTGGGCAAACTCCAGCCCATGGGCCAAAACTGGCTCATCAATGCCTTTCTTGCAGACCACTTAACTTTTACAACCATTGCATTACGTGCGACCCGCCAATTCTCGGACTTGAGTGCCAAATTGTTTCCCTTGATGATGCAGTGAAAAGCACAGCGTCAGCCTTGAACAACATCAGACAGGCAGGTCCAAGCAGCAGCACAATGGCCTGGAGAGGATGTGCTCCCACCATACGACGGTGCCATTTAATGACATGCTGGCAGGGTTCCAACTCCCAGCCATTCAGGAGAGGCCCAGGTGACAGCGCCTGTAACAGCACACCGGCAGGGTTCCCACCCCCTGCCTGCATTGAGAGGCGACAGTGCCATGTAATGGGGTTCTGGCGGGGTTTCTACTCTCCACCACAAGAAGAAGCCCCATCCGGTGCCCCTGTGAATAGTGTTCTGGTGGATTCTGACTCCCGCCAGCAAGGAGAGGCCTTGATTCAGTGATGATCTGCCGGCAGGCTTCCAGCACCCAGCCAGCAGGCAGAAAACTACAATATCCTGGGGAAGAGGGTTTAGTTATATGGCCATAGTAAACTGAAAGGGAAGAGGTATGACTAAAGGAATGAAAGGGGGTGAAGAGAATAAGGAAGAGGGTGAGGGTGGTGAGTGACTGAGAGAGAATGGAGTGAGTGGGAGGGAGAGGGTGAGTGATTGAGAGGAGAAGGGAGTGGGGGGAGGGAGAAAGTGAAAGACAGAGGAAAGGGAAAGGGTAAGTGACTGAGAGGAAATGAGGTGAGAATGAGAGAACAGAAGAGAGTGCAGGGCTGAGTGACTGCGAGGAAAGAGAAGGGGGTGAGTGGCTGAAGGGAGAGGAGAGAATAAATGGGAGGGAGGGAGTGACTGACAGGGAAGGGGACTGAGTGAGAGAGTGAGTGATGGAGGGAGGGATTGACTGAGGGAAGGAAAGGGGTGAGTGTGAGTTGGGATGAGGGGGTGAGTGCCTGAGAGGGAAGGAAAGAAGGTGAGTGGAGTGAGGGAGCTAATGACAGAGGGAAGGGAAGAGTTTTGATGGAAGGGTGAATGACTGAGAGGGGAGGGAAGGGGTGAGTGACAGAGGAAAGAGAAGGGGGTTGAGTGACTGAGAGGGAAGGGGTTTGAGTGACTGAGTGGGGGTGTGGTGAGTGATTGAGAGGCAAGGGCAGGAGGTGAGGGATAGGGAAAGGAAGAGGGAGAAAGTAGAAGAGGGAAGAAGAGAGTGTAGAAGGGTACATGAGTGTAAGTGTGTGTGTGTGTGTGTGTGTGTCTGAATGAACGTGTGTGTATATGAGACAGAAAGGAGGACGTGTGTGTGTTCCCTCCTCTTCTTTCCTCTACTAATCAACCACCATCTGAAGGTGACTGGAAATGAACAATTTTCCATGTATGGAGAAGGTAGAATTTTTTTATCCTGTCTGCTGTTTTGAAATATTTGATTGATTTTTGGGAAATGTTTAAGGGTTTTTTTCATCCGTAATCTTCTTAATTATTAGATGTTGTTCTATTTGTCATATTTTGAAATATTCTTTTTATTAGTATGGTTTACTCACTGTTATGATTGATGATTTGTATTTCTTGACTTTGTTTTATGAAGAATGGTGATAATTCTGTTTTTGCAATATTGCACTGCATATGAGTCTGGCTTTTAATGGTTTCCAGTTCAGTTTTTTGTCTGCACCTTTCTATTTATACTTTATGGCCTTTTTATTCTCATTTGGTGAGGGTCTGTCTGTGTTCTGCATTTGTGACTGAGGTGAGTTAGTCTGCTAGCCAGGAAAACTCCTTGTACCTCTTGGGTAGAAGGTTTTACTGATTTTAGTAGAAGCTGGGATCCATGATTGAAGGGGCTCTCTGGGTGGCAAAACTGATGGTGCTTAAGCCTGCTGAATACTAAAATGCCTGCAACAAGAGCTGGGGGTTTGATTGCTATGTTGAGGAGCTCCAAGGGGAACCCCAACCACACCCTCGGCCCTCATTTTAGTTGATAACTTGTAATGTGGCCCCAGCACAAAATGTTTGCCCCTGCTCTAGCACTTCACTCTAAATCCTCATTATTTTACCAATAGCTCCCAACCAAAGACTAGAGATATGATTTGGCCGAACCTTTTGGTTCGGTCTTCGTTATCGGCCCGCTGCGAGAAATTTTGTTTTCCCGTGGTTCGGGCCCATTTTATTTTGGCTGCCCCGGAACAAAAACCAAAATCCACCCCAACCCTTCAAATTTAATTAATTACAACCCCCCTTCAAAACTTGCCGAAAGTTCCTGGTGGTCCAGCAGGGGTCCCGGGAGCGATCTCCCACTGTCGGGCCGTCGGCTGCCAGTAATCAAAATGGCACCGATGGCCCTTTGTCCTTACCATGTGACAGGGGCTATCGGTGCTATTGGCCAGCCTCTGTCACATAGTAGGAGCAATGGACTGCCGGCGCATATTGAAAAATGGCTCAGGCCATCCATTGCTCCTACCATGTGACAGGGGCTGACCAATGGCACCGATAGCCCCTGTCACATGGTAAGCGCAAAGGGCCATCGGTGCCATTTTGATTAGTGGCAGCCGAAGGCCCGAGAGGGGGAGATCGCTCCCGGGACCCCACTGGACAACCAGGGACTTTCGGTAAGTCTTAGGGGGGTAGGTCGGGCAAGTCTTGGGGGGTCGGGAGGGTGGGAGATTGCAATTAATTAAATTTGAAGGGTTGGGGTGGATTTGGGTTTTTCTTTTTTAATGTGCCCTTTCTCCCCCCCAAAAAACGATAAGAAAACCACATGAAATTTTGTGGGTTTTCCTATCGTTTCATCGGGCCCCTGAAATGCAACAAAATAGGAAATATCATCTTTATTTCCTATTTCATTGCAAACGAATGCACATCCCTACCAAAGACTGCAGACAAAAGATGAGTCTGATTTCATGTGTGCTAGTCAATTGGCAGGTGTAAAAGTATATGAATAAGCTTGGTAGTATATATATGTATTTGTCTTACAAAACAGCAACTTCCATGCGTACTTCTTAATCTCTCCCCAAAATGCCTTAGACCACCCTTTTATTCCCCTCGGTAAAATATATACTCGAAATCAAAAATATGCACGTACTCTCAATGTTTATAAAATAACGCGCGTGTGTGTACCAGTATTTACGTGCCATTATGCTATTGTTAGGTGCAAAATACCTTTGAAAATTCACATCATACTTTTTAAAATCAAAATGTATGCACATCAGTCAGAACTCCGCCTCAGCTAGGCCCCTTATAATGCCTCTTGCCAGTTTGCATAAATGTATATGTGAAACCCAGACCTCCCAAACAAAAACTGCAGACAACAGACAAGTCTGATTTCATGTGTGATAGTCAACTGGCAGGTGTAGAAGTACGTGAATAAATTTGGCAATATATACACATACAGTATATCTCTTCCAAAAATAGCAACTAATGTGTACTTATTAATCTAGCCCCTGAATGATTCTAGCCTGTCCCTTTGTTTTCCATGGTAAAACGATTGCACAAAATGAAAAATATGCATATACTCTCAATGTTTATAAAATAGCATATACATGAGTGCATGCTACTTACTTAACGCTATTTTTGCGCACAAAAAACCATGAAAATGTACTCCACAATAAGCAAATAACTTTATTTATATGGTAGCAGGTCTGACTTGTTATGACTTTGGATTTTTAAAATCTAATTACATGTTGTTTTTCCCCTAACTACAGCACAACAAGCATAGATTTGTAAACTCAGATTGTGAGCTCTCTTGGGACAGAGAAATAACTACAGTACCTGAATGTAATCCACTTTGAAGTGCTGAAAAGTGGAATATAAAAATCTAATAAATAAAATAAAAAAAATAAATAGTATACAACCAAATTATACCATTAATGAGCAAAATATCTATTTCTGAAGCAATAGTTCATGTTTATATTCCACAGAGCTTCAAAGGGGATTACATTCACGTACTGTAGGTATTTTTTTCTCCCCAGAGGGCTTATAACCTAAGCTTGTACCTGAGGCAAGAGAGGGTAAAGTGACTTGTCCAAGGTGCAACAGCAAGACTCAAACCCTCATCTTCTGGTTTATAGCACACTACTCTAACCACCAGGCTATTCCTCCACTCTTATACTATAATAGGCATGGAGGGGAAGTGGCCGTGATTTATTTTATTTATTTATTTGTTTTTATATACCAACATTCGATCGAAATATCACATCGGTTTACATATAACTGAACATAATAAGGCAGGGGCTGCTTATTTTACATTGTAACATGGTAACTTAGATAATAATTTAGAAAGATAGATTTACATTGTAACATTGTAACTTAAATAAAAATAATTTATAGATATAGATTCACATATTAATCTATATCTATAAGTTTGAGATGTTTCATATATCCCTCTGTACTCCTTGCCTTAAGAATAATGACGATTATCATGGCTATTGGACTTTGCTAAATCAAAGAACAAAATAAGCTGTTTTCTATGGATGTCATGACTTGGAAGCCACATCCTTGTTCAATATGATCGAGCATATACATTTTGTTTTGTACTGCATAATAATGAAACAAAAAAACACTGTTCAGTTGTGAGATTAATGTAATGAATACTTTATTCAAAGACAATTATGATGATGTATTTGTAGGATATATTTGTGACAATTTTCAAACTGTCCCGGTTGGGATGAAGACAGTGGACTTTGCAGCAACTCTCAAAGCTAAAGTGTGCATGTTATTTCGCTTAGACATTTGTTGCAGATACAGAGTAGGCATGGCCTTTCACATACTGAAAAAGTATATGAAAATGTTTGAAAATACCATCTGCAGATGTACTTTTCCTCCCTGATCTAAACACATCCCAGGGAACACCTCTCAATTCCACTAAAAGTATGCATGTTGTGAAACAACAAGCACATTTTAGTTGCATTGAGAGAGGACAGCTGATTAACACCAATAAAATGCTTTTTATCTGCACCAACCACTTTGAAAATTTTCCTCACTAAGTCTGGATGCAAATTCTCAAATCTACATAAGCTTACAGATCATTCTTTGAAAAATGTGGTTGTAGAGCTGTTGAGTTTTCAGGTTCCTGCCTTCAACACAAATGCTGGACCATGCAGGGCTGGCCTGATGGCTCAGGTGAAAATGGCTGTACAGTGCCATGGAGAAGGTCCCTGGTTCAATCCCTAGGTTGGCTTGTCAAGGGCTGGAGATGCTATGGAGGCAGTGTTCATGGGCCCAGGGGGAAAGGAGTTATGGTTATTGCTTAAGGGTATACCTAATGGCCAGATTCAGGGCCCATGATCACAGGGCTCTGGAAGGTGCCATGGTGTATAACTCTCAGCCCAGGACTGCTACTGCAATGACTAGACTAGGTATGTTGGAGAATAGGGCCATCAAAGAATTTATAGTCTCTTTGGGGCAGATATCCTGGCTAGCAGTAGACACTGTCTATTTCATCCCCTAGGTGTGGGTCCTTTGTTGGATGGGGGGAAAGTTACCTTTTAAGGTCCCTTGTGCTAAGGGTGTCTCTGATAATCCTGTGTACCCCTGGAAGAGGAGTATCCCATAAGAAAGTTCACACTGTGCATGCATGGTACAAGAACCACTCCAGACACCAAGATGGTATCCAAAATCAAAGTTTACGTTCAGATAATAATAATAGTGTAGTAGCACAAGTCACTCTATAAGTTCCAGAGATAAGGTTAACTTGATTACAGGTCCTTCTCTCAATCTGACAAAGATATTTTCTCACAAGGACCCTAGGTATCTCCACTTTCCAGGGTGTTAAACAGTGAAGGCCTTGGGTAGAACAAGGACCCATTTTTTAGGTGACAGGGTCCGTTCCCCCCCCCCCCCCCCCCCAACCCTGGATAAAAATAGTCTTGGTACAGAGAGCTGCACATCCTTTCTCTCTCCCCAGGGTGAAGACTCCTGCATGTGGTGTACTCTCTTAATTAATTTGTTACTCACAGTTCGCAGTTCTTTTAGACTATTTTGGTGCTGGGATCCCTTATGGGAGGAATCCAGTTGGAACAGCAACCAATGCTGTTCCCTTCAGGTTGGAAGGGTCAGCCAAACTGAGTTTCAAAACAAAGTCTCTTCCCTAGTAAAGCAATTTAACACTGGAGGGTTCTGGCATCAGGTCATCTCCTCCTCTGTCCTCATCAAAGAGTAGAGGGGCAGGTCATCCCTAACCTGGGCAGCCCCAAAAACAGGGTTCCCCAGTCCTTGAATCCAGGTGGTGCACAGGGCTTCACCAGCCTCCTACCAAGAAAATTGTAAAAAGCCCAAAATATACCCAGAGTAATAGCCCAACCAGCTAGTGAGTAGACTTGAAGGGAACCCTTCTGAACTTGGTCAGATTCCCCAGGCTGGGTTAACCTGATTCCCTTGACTGGACCTGAAAAAACAACAAAGGCTAAGCTCCTCACTACCTCTTAACTTCACAAAACCCATAAAAAACTGCCCACCAGCTCCCTCTCAGAGAGATGGCATTTCCAGATCTCTGAAAGGGAGGGGCTGCATTTGAATGGTATCCTCCCCCTTACTGACTGCTCTAACTTGAAATAGGACTTATCTAGGGCTCATTAGTAACCAAAAATGGCTATTAGTTACATAAAATAGGGGAAAAATCCCTAGATAGTTGCAAATTAGGCTCATGGTACCAGATTCCAGCCCTCGTTCTGATTGATTCTTTCATACAAAGGAGCAGTTCTAAAAAGAAAAACTGGACCATACTGAACCACATATATATATATTGCACATTTATTGAACAAATGGAGCATCAAGGTTGTATAAGACTCTATATGTGGAGAGATACAATCAATGAACCATATTGCAAACTCCTGCCCCAAACTTGTGTATTATGAAGAGACTGAAGAAATCTACATAACTAGCTCAAATAGCATCATGTGGCTATCAAATATCAAAATGCAACTTTAATTAATCTTAACCTTTTCTGCTTTTGCTTGGCTCAGCCATGCGAAAGAAGATGACTCTTAAAATGCTATTAGATTGGCCTTTGGCACTTGTAGGGTTCAAAATGCTTCTTGAACTGGCTTTGGATACCTGGGTTTGATTCATGAACACAGCACCTGTTCATTGGTCTGTCAGGAGCAAGGGATTTCATAAAAGTAGCTGTCACAGACCCTAGGGCAGAGAAAATCCTAGCCATCGCACATCAATAATAACCATGAATGGAGCTCTGGTGCAGGCATACTGGGGTTCTAAAGAGAACCATGGTTTGGAGCCTTCCAAAAAGGACAGTTGCTGTAATGGCTGAGATGTAGAAACAGAAGGGTAAGGAATAAGTAGGGAAAATCCAAATGAAGTTTCAGATTCCTCTCCCTTTCTCATTATAATCTGCAGTGAATGATTTTCAAGCAGGTTCCAGTGAGCTAAAAGCGAGCCAGACCCATGAAAAAAATGTTCTACTTCTTTTATGGTATAAATGATATTGTTGTAAATATCATGTTACATTATAACTAAAAGCTCTTGTGTATTTTTCAGTTAAGGAAAAATCCAAACCTTAACCGGTGCTCATCGTGTGACGTAGCTGAGGAAGAACAAGAAACTCTAAGTAACCCATCATGTCCAAGTCCACAGGAGGTAAGCCAAAGATGTATCTATGCATGGTAGGGGTATGCATTCGTTTGCAACGTATCGCGAATCCACAATGTATATGGCCGGATTTGTTGTATTCGTTGAGTCACGAAACGTGTCGCGATTTCCCATGAATACAACGAATCGCAGCCGAATCATTCGGCCGTCGAAATGGCAATTTTAAACAACCCCCCCACCCTCCTGACCGCCCCCCCCAAGACTTGCCTAAGTTCCCTGGTGGTCTAGCGGGGGTCCCGGAGCGTCTCCTGCCCTCCCTCCGTCGGCTGCCGGCACCATCTTGTGCTCCTACCATGTGACAGGAGCCAACCAATGGCAGCAGTGGCCCCACTGACATAGGCTATCGGCCGCCATTTTGATTACTGGCAGCCGACGACCCGCGTGCAGGAGATTGCTCCCGGACCCCCGCTGGACCACCAGGGACTTTTGGCAAGTCTTGGGGGACCCTCCTGACCCCCATAAGACTTGCCAAAAGACCACTGACCATTTTAGTAGCCACCCTCTGGACCATGTGTATCTACATAAGGTATATATTGTATGTCATTTCATTAACACCAGCACTTTCACCTTTATTATTCTGGAAATCTTTTAGGAGAGTGGTGCAAGTTATACAACAAGCCTTATACCAGGAATGCCAAATTTAGTTCCCCAGAATAACATCTCTTTGCCAGGTATGTAAACTCCATTTGACTTTCAGCACAAGTCTGTGATGATAGATTGCTATGTGCATTTACACCACATGTGAATTGCTGATTCATCTAAGTCTAGCAGAAAAAAACTGCCACATCTTCATGCAGCATTATTTAGCACTGTCTTAATATTAGAGATTTTTGAGAATGCTTGACATTTTGTGATGTGCTACAAGGTGACAGGTGCAACGAGTGATGAAATGCAGGGAGAAGATTTGAGAATAGGTAGAGATTGTTTATTCTGGTGAGGGAAAGTAAGGGAAGCAAAAAAGAGTAAGTGAGTAATTGGGAAGTGCAAGAAAGTAAACATAAACTGGACTTCAAAGATTTAATGTAAGTGAACTTGGTTGGGGGAGGAGCTTTATTACTGGAATGACTGCAGTTTAGAAAAGGAGCTGAGGAACTGGGGAATATGATGAGGATGTGGTAGTGTCACTAAACTGGAGTCAGTAAATTATGACTTATTGTCAAAGTCTTTGAAAATGTTATATTATTCAGCTCAAATTCTGGGAAACCTAGAGACAGATCAAGGTAGGTCAGGGAAATGAATTTAGCTGGCTTGCACTCATTTTGAGCACTAGCCAGCTATCCCTATATGCAAGGACTTTTGGCCTAAATCTAGTTGACAGTCTCTATGCACCCAAGATGCACTAATTTCCCACATTCCTTCCCAAGCGCAGAACAAAAGAAATCTCCCTGCAGTCCCATAGCTCTCCCTTCTTCCCCTCAAAATCCCAATTTTTCCACAGCTTGGGGAACACTCTCCTTCCACCCAAATTCCCAATTTTTTGAGCTCAGCATTGAAACACTTGCAAAGGCTTTGATCTAGCCATGTAACGCCAAAGTTAGGCAGTTAAATTGCTTTGAAAATTTAGCCCTATGGCTCTTGTTCACTTACCAGCAGTGACCATACAATTCTGTGTCTTACTACTGTACCAAACTGCAAATGTTCCCAGCTTCCTTCAATTCAGCTTCATAAAACCTGAACTCTTCTTTCTAATTTCTTCGTATCTTTCCCCTTTTGCTTCCCTTTTCCATAATTGCCAAAAAACTTTTCAATGTCCTCTTCCCATTCTGTCTATACATGGGCATTATTTTTAATTCATATTGTTTGTGCAAGGTTGATGTTACTCATTTCTGTAGGTATCGCCTACTCAATATTTCAAAAAATACTGCCCTTTGTCTCATCATTCTGACTTGAACAGGGTGTTAAACCTTGCCAGGGGAAAAACAAGAAAGGTCTTCCTAAATCGAGCTCCATGCCCAGCATTGCCATTTTCAAAGTGACACCAGCTGGCCATACTGCCTTTTATCTCATCACATGATGGGGGGAAAGAATAAAACTGGCCAGCTGGCACCATTTGAAAAATGGTGGCGCCGGATCCAGAGACCTAGGGGGCACTCTAGGCCTCACTAGACAATCAAGGCACTAAATCAAAGGACTATGGGATAGGTTAGGTCCAGGGGGGTAATTTTATGTGCAGAACAATGTTATTCTTTTTTTAAAACTGTCACCCCCTAAGACCACTTCAAGATGGTGCAGGGTGGTGGGGGAGACAGGAGTTCTCACCAGATTGGACTAATTGCGGGACTGACTGGGCCACTCAGGCACTTTAAGGTGAGCCATGGAAATATCAGGACAAGCATTTTACCATCCCAATACTCCTAGGGGAAAGTTAGCTTTTGAGGTGGCTAACTTTAGCTCAAATAGTGTGGCTTGCGAATTGTGAGGCAAGCTATGTTATATGATTTACATTAAATTGCTTATTCATGCATTACCATACCAGCATAGAGCCAGGTTTTCTTGGGAGGAGATAACACATGTTTTCACTGCCCTAAGGTGTTTACCACATGGTAAAGCCCTAATGCAGCTTAAAAAATGAGCCCCCATCAATGTGTACCTGAGGTAATGGACAGAGAAGTGACTTGTCCAAGGCCCAAGGAGCATCACTGAGAGAAGTGGGCTTTGAACCCCAGGCTTCCCTGGATTCTTGTCTGCTGTTCTAACCATTAGACTAATACCCAACACCTCAGTCAGCCAGCAACAGAGAATATGCCTTCTCTCATATGGTGGAAGGATTCCTGTAACACTCAGCTATTGTCCAGGATTACTCTAAGGAGCCTTAACATTGAAACAACACCAGCTTCTTGTTAATGCAACTGGAAAGCTTTTATTTACTTTATCTATTTAAAAATGTTTGTATTCTACCTATAGCAATAAAAGATGCTAGGCAGATTTCAACATATAAATCAATACATTTGTAAATACATTCAATGATAAAATACAAAATAAAATAATTCTAAACATAAAACATTAATACTACGTAAAATAAGCACTTGAAATAATACTCTCACCTAAGCATTATGTATCAAGTTAAAACTCGATACTTGTTTTATTTATTTATTTATTTATTTATTTAAAATTTTTATATACCGACATTCATTAATGATATCACATCGGTTCACAGTGTAACGCAAACAGACGCCTGGGGTAGCGTTTTACATCGAACAAATATAACAAGTTAACAAGAGAGTAATTGAGGGGGGGGGGAAATAAAGGGGAGTATAGCATTAAATGTTATAAACAAGATTTGCAAGTATATACAATATATACATTAATAGGAGATAGCATAAAACAAATGTGGGCGGATATGAGAAGGGAAGGGGGTGAAAAGGGGGGAGGAGTGGGGAGGGAAAGGAGGGGAGGGTCGCGCAGTGGAAAGAGAAAGGGGAAGTTAGGTGTACGCTTTAGTGAAAAGCCAGGTCTTAAGTTTCCGTTTGAAGGTTTTTAGGCATTCTTCTTGCCGTAGTTCGACTGGCATTGTGTTCCAGAGAGTCGGCCCAGCGATCGAGAGCGCACGGGCTCTCGATCGCTTTTTGTCTTGACTCCATCAAGACAAAAAGAGGAATAAATTAACAAATAAATGTTAATTTATTTTTTGTCTTGACTCCATCAAGACAAAAAGAGGAATAAATTAACAAATTAATGTGCTGCCAAGTTAGTTTCTCTTTTTCAGAATCTTGTGCTCATGGAGAATCAGTCAGAAGCACCATTAGTGAAGAACGCAGTGTGATCATAAGTTGCCCTTGCCCATAGACTCATTGATAAAACCATTATATAGTGAAAAAGAACATGGTTCGGGTAGTCCAGATTTACCTCAATCCAGTTCTGCAATAGACTCGTAACTGATCTGTCTTTCCCAGCAAGTTTTTCGGGTTAGGATCTTAATTTGTCTCTCTTCCCCAGACACAAGACGTCTAGGCTCTATATTCTCACTGAAAAGTCCAGACTTCATAGTTCACTATTCAGTTCAGTGTCCTAGGGCAACAGGCATTCCAGTCAGACAAATACAGGCTAAATACAGGCTAACTTGATTTTCAGCAGTGAAACCCAGCCTTACTTTCTTAATATACCCATTTACTAAGCTTCTTTCTCAGCTGGGTGCTTCCAGCTCCCTTTAAGTAAACAAAATCCTGCAGGTTAAGAAAAATCTTGGATAACCCCAGTGTTGAGTCTGTGGACCCTTGGGCCGAGGTGAGATTGGCTTTACCTGCAGGGTGGAGCCCTGCAGGTTCTCATCTTTGGCAGGCGGACAAAGGCAAAGCAGAGACAGGTCAGGACCTTCACCCATACCAACCCACATTCCCCTCAGTTTGAGCCTTTGGGTGCCAGGGTCGGCAGGACTTAGGCTTGGTCTCTACTGATGACAGGAGAGGGGCTCCAAGGCCAGACTATGGTCATAGGCAGACGAAAGTCATACAATAAGGTGATCCAGGCAAAGGTCTGAGCCAGGCAGCAGTCAGGTGTATCCAGAGTCCAGGCAAAGGTCAAACCAGGTATCCATCCAAGGAAAGAGAAGCGGGACAGATTGGACTGAGGCAGGCTAGGATTGGAACAAGAAGAGCAACGAAGACTGGAACAGGCTAAGACAAAGACTGGAATGGGCTGGTATGAAGACTGGAAAGGGCTGAGACAAGGACTGCAACAGGCTGGGATAAGACTGGAATGGCAAGGAAGTAACATCACTACTCTAAGTAGCTGGATCTGTTGATGAGGCAAGTTGCATCTGGGAAGCTGCCCATATATAGGGCAGTGGTGCTGACATCATCAGTAGGGGCCATGGGGACTTTCCCACCGCGGTCACTTTAAAGGTGGAGAGGTCGTGCTCATGCGCACCTACGGAGAGGCACAGCGCATTGTGTCGGCCACATCCTGCCGCATGACATTATAGGATGTGCTGGTGGCATTTTCACTGCACCGAGGAGTCATGGTGGCTGACCTGACACCTGACACCTGACACGTGGCTGGCCTGACACCTGAGGTAAGGGCGGTGGTTCTTGGGGATAGCCCACCGACCACCAAATGCAGCTCCCAGCCACCCTAAGGACTTTTGTTTCCAGGATGTTCCAGTTGCTCTTCAACTGAGTCTAGCAGTCTGGCTTTTTAAAATACAGCTGTAATTATCCCTAATCACCTTCAGCTGTCTCCTTAATTCAGAATTTCCTGGAAACAGGGTTATTTCGAATATTTGTTTCTTAAGTTTCAGCAATTCCTCAGTGGCTCCCCCTAGAGACAACATGTGGGAACGTCAGGAGGGCCATACCCAGTTCCCTACAAGAAGTAGTGCTAGTGATTCTGCAGATATTGACAGTGAAAATGGAGGTGCCACAATGACCTCAGTGGAAAAAAGTTAAACTCTGGTGAAGTAGCTGAGTGGAATGCTATGGCATATCATGCACTGTTCTTTACGTGTACTAAAATGAGTGCCAGTTTTCTGTAATTACATTTTAAAAAATATAGTACATGCTATCAGGTATTGTATTTACATTTTCAAGTATTCCAATAAAAAATGTTTCTTTACATGTAAAGCTCTGAATTTGTTTCAATATAGAGATCAATATTTAAGGCGCATTCAGCTGTATAAAGCTGGAAAAGTGTAACTTATGCAGCTAAGCAGCGACCACTGAATATGTACCTACATTCAGTTACCTCCACTTTAACCACATAAATCACTTATTCAGCTAAGAAGTTAGCCGGATGAGTTGTGAGCGTGTAGTGAGCAGATCAGGGTGGAGCGTGTGAGCCACGTAACTTATGCAACTAACTACCGATATTCAGTCTTAGCCACATATTCAGCTAACCTAGACGTGTTATGGAGCAGGTCTAAACTTAACTAGTTATAACTTATATGGCAAAATTAAATGATTATGTGTATATTCAGCAACATAGCTGTGCCGATGAGTATACCTTGTAACTTCACCAGAAAAGTTATATCCGGTTAAGTTACTTAAACGGCCAGCTTTGAATATTGACCTCATAATATTTAAACCACAATGAAAGGGTAATTTTCAGTAGTGTGCCTAAATCAGCACATAAAGGCATAAGTAAGTATACTGTGCAGCGGAAGCCACGTAGTTTATAAAGTAGTGTATATCTCCACTCTAAAAGAAAGCACATGTTTCAGTACGTGCACACTGGTGGGCTAATTTTCAAAGCAAACATATGTGAAATTGGTCTTGAAAATTGGTGTAATGTAAGCATGTGTTTTCCGATTTTCTTATGAATGATTTTTATCAAATTACCCTCAAAATGTATTAAACTTGTTACAGGTGATCATTTTTAATTTTTATCCTGTGACTGGCACAGCCACAGCAAAGTGAACTTAAAATAAATTCAGTATCTTCTTTGGTACAGAAAAAAAAATAGAAATCAGTGCATTGCTCAAAAGTTTTCAACCTGTTATTCAAACATCAATGAATAGTAACATTAATCAGTTTTCAGAGGTTTCTGAACTCCAGAGGCTTGATAAAATTGTTTGACTACCATGTCAACTGGTACCATATGCTATTTTTGTTTTGTATTTTGAAATATAAGGATTGATTTTTTACTCAACATCTTTGGCTCTCTCTCACTGATGGAAGAATATTTACAGACTAGAGTCCAGCGGCAGGCTTAGACTGGCCAGGCTGGCCTTTGGATAATACATTGTGAAATACAGATGCGTGACTTCTCAAAAATGCTGCCTAACCATTTCAGATGATAAGCTTTAAAGGTGATGTTTTTAGCAACAGCCTCATTGGTTTTGGAGACATCTGAATTATTATCAAGCTTTCATGTATTACCAAGCTTGGTGGTAAGACACAGGAGGAGACCTTGGTGTTGGATTTAGTATGAGACTTTTAAGGACCAAAAAAGAAGACGACAGTGCCCGAATGACCTGTCAGCAAAGGTGACAGAGGACAGCACTGTAAAGGAATGTAGAAACATAGAACATAATGGCAGATAAACACCATTTGGCCCATCCAGTCTCTCCATTTACACCTCTTGCTTATATTTGCAATGCCTTCTTCTCCTCCAGAGATCCTCTGTGCTTGCTACATGTTTTCTTGAATTCTACCTCTACTGGAAATTCGTTCCATGCTTCCACCACCCTCTCTGTCAAGAAATCTTTCCTTAGATTACTCCTGATTCTACCCCTTTTCACCCTCATCTCATTACTCCTCATTCTACAGCCTCCTTTAGATACTTTAGGTATTTCCCTATCCCCAGAGGGCTTACATTCTAAGTTTCTGGACTCTGCCTGTTTGCTATCTGCCTTAACCTTGGACTGTGTTGGATTTTGCTTGCCTGCTGCCTGCCTTGACCCTGGATCTTCTATCAGACTCTTTTGCTTTTCGCCTGATCTAATCAGTGCTTGGACCTAGACTGTCTCTGCCTGTGGACAAGATAGACACTCAGACTTTCCTTTGTGGCACTTTGGTTACCATTCCACACAGGGGTCCACATCGCCTCTAACCAATCCGAAAGGGTTTATGACAACAGCAAGGGCTGCCCTCCATACAGTTTTCTGAGAGCATGGACCTGGCAGAGATGGCTGCGCTCCACGCTATTGCCGGTAAGCACAATGAATCCAGCAGCAATAGAGCATACTGGGGATCTTGGAAAGATTGGCAGTCCAAATGGATGCACTCTCCACAGTCAGCGCCACCCGAACTACTTCCACTACCAGCTCCAGCACCCCCCTCTCTGATGTTTCAGTGATTATCTCTGTGACCCACAGAAATATCGAGTGTTTATTAACCAGTGCCATATGCACTTCACCTTTCAGGCGGCCCTCTTCCCTACCGATAAAGCCAGGGTAACCTTCATAATATCCCTGCTGGGAGGAACAGGCCTTACCTGGGCTTTCCCACTGTGAGAGCGGGAAGATCCCATTTTTGAAAACCTAGATAGATTCCTCCATGAATTTTGCCTCATCTTCGATGAACCAGGACAAACAACTTCAGTTGAATCTGACCTTTTACAGATTCGGCAGAGTTCCCGAACTGTGGGTGAATATGAAGTCCAGTTTTGGACACTAGCCTCAAGTATGGTGGTGTGATAACAGCCTGGTGGAAATCTTTCAGCAAGGCCTATCAGAGGCCATCAAGGATGAGCTTGCAGCATGAGAAATACCCAGATCCCTGGTGGAGCTCATTCGCTTGGCCATGCACACTCATGGAAACTTCTGTTTCCATGAGTGTGCTCGAGAATGAAGACAAGCCCATCCCCTGATACATCTAGCACCACAGTTTCAGTGACCCATGGTTCATTCCAGAGCACAGACTCTGTCTAATCCCATTGAGGAACCGATGCAGGTGGATCATCTCAGACTTACCTTGAGGAACTTCAGCGATGCAGAAGTTTGAAACTGTGTTTATATTGTGTTGCCTCAGTCACTATGCAGTCTGGGGCCCTATCAAGTTGGGAAACTCCTGGGCCTAGGAATGGTAGAGGAGGCCACCCTAGGTTGATGAATTACCTCTTCACAAATTTTACTGCCAGTAAGCCTGACTGTGAACAAAACTATAATACATTTTATGGCCTTCCTGGACTCCGGCATGGCCAGGAGCTTTATAAATGAATCACAGACTGAACTTCCATTTCTAGGGTACATCATCTCCCAGACTGGTCTACGCATGGCCCCAGCAAAATTATTGGCTATATTGGAATGGCCTCAATCCACAAGTCTCAAGGGTCTACAGAGGTTTTTAGGTTTCACAAATTATTATCAACAATATGTACATGGCTTCTCCTCATTGGCAGCTCCCCTCACAGCTTTAACCCAGAAATGGAGGAACCCTCATGACTAGAATGAAGAAGCTCTACTGGCTTTCCAGTGTCTCAAAAAGGAATTCACGTGGGACCCCTGTCTACGCCACCCAGACCCCAATAAACCATTCATGATCAAGGTCGATACCTCTACCCTCAGAGTGGGGGATATCCTTCTGCAACACATTAATAAGGGGTATGGTGACCTGTTCATATTTTGAAGAAATTCTTTCCTGCAGAGAGAAATTATGTGATCGTAGATCGAGAGATACTTACCATAAAGCTGGCCCTGGGGGAATGGTGCTACTTGTTGGAAAGAGCCCAACATCAAATCAAGATATATACGGATTATAAAAACTTAAAGAATTTGTCACAAGCTCAACGCCTGAACCCTAGGCTGGCTTGGAGGATTTGACTTCAGGCTTCAATATCACCTAGCCAAAAAGAATCGGTGGCCCAACGTGTTATCTTGCTGCTTCGACTCCGAGAACCCATTGGCAATACCTGGCCATATCAATCGATCCAGTCAAGATTGTACTGAAGGCGATCTTCACAGTACCCCGAATGAAAACTGTAGTCTCTCGCTGACTTCAGAAGCATGTGCTAAAATGGGTTCATGACTTATAGATGGCTGAACCACAAGGGGTTAAGAGGAGATTACGGATGTCCATCCGGTATTACTGGTGGCCCCAGGTGCAGAAGAATGTAAAAAGCTATTTAAAATCGTGCCCGGTGTGTGCGGCAAATAAGAGTTCATGAGCTTGACCCCTGGGCTTACACAACCCCGTTATCTGTGCCTACAGAGCCCTGGGCACATTTAGCAAAGGAGTTTAGCACCGATCTTCTACCTTCTGCTAGAAACACCACAATATAGGTAATTGTGGACTGATTCCCTAAGATAGCCCACTTTGTGCCTCTACCTGGTTTACCCTCTGCTCCGGAGTTGGCTGAGTTATTCATTCAACCCCTTCACGGACTTCCCTTTCACATCCTTTCTGATCATGGGGTTCAATTTATCGCATGTTATTGGCAGTCATTGTACAAAACATTTGGAATTACACTGGATTTTCCATCCGTTTACTACCCCCAATCCAATGGACAGACTGAACAGACTTTCAGTGTTAAAGGTTTCCTTTATTCCTATATCAACCAACGCCAAGATAACTGAGCTTCCCTTCTTCCTTAGGCAGAGGCCTGCCAAAACAATCAAGCCAGTAAAGCTACTAGATCCTTTCCATTTTTCCTAGTCTGTAGTAGGCACACTCGGATACCCATATTGTTAGCCACACCAGTAACAATTCCTGCCACCAACTTGAAAGGTCAGGAACATTAATCAGTATGTGGCAATCAACTCATTGACCGTTGGAACAAGCTGCTACCCATACTAAGATCCAAGTGGATAAAAGATGACAACATCTACCCCAGTTACAACTGGGGGGATCTCGTCTAGTTAAGTACCCAGAATTTAAGACTTTGCATGCCTTTACTCAAATTTGCTCCTTGCTGTGTAGGGCCTTTTCCGGTAGTACGCCAGATTGGGAGTATGGCCTATAAGCTAAAATTACCACCCACACTTCACGTACATGACGTATTCAATGTCTCCTTTTTAAAGCCCGTCATTTTTTTTTATTTATTTATTTATACGCTTTTATATACCGAAGTTTAGATAGATGCCTTCACTACAGTTTACAGGTAAAACAACGAAATACAGTTGAGGAAACAACTGGTATAACAACATAACTAGAATAATAACAGATAAGGAGAGGTTATAGCAATGAATACAGAATGGTTAAAGCTAACAGCTTATTTAACAACAGATTAGGGTTATCATCAGTTGTAGAGAAATGTTAGTTGTAAAGATATTAACTATACGTAGTAGTGTTTAACTATCAGTAATAGTATGTGGTGTCCTTTGTGGAGTGGGTGATTAGCCGATCCCGTCTTTGAAGGCTTGTCTGAAGAGCCAGGTCTTGAGATCTTTTTTAAATATTTTAGTGTTGTTCTGTAGTTTTAAGTGTTCAGGTAGTGAGTTCCAGAGGAGGGGCCCTGCTATTGAAAAGGCTCTGTTTCTTACAGTGGTCAGTTTGGCATTTGAGACTGATGGTATGTTTAGTTGTGATTTGTTTGATGCTCTTGTATTGTGTTGAGAGAAGTGTTTCTGGATAATGTTGTTTAGGCCTGTGCCTTCACTGTTGTGTAATGTCCTGTGTATGATGGTTAGCGTTTTATATTCGATTCTTTTTTTCTACCGGTAATCAGTGTAAACATTTTAGCACTGGAGTGATGGGGTCAGTTCTTTTGTGACCGGTGAGGATTCTGGCTGCTGCGTTCTGTAGTAATTGAAGAGGCCGTAAGATGGTTTTGGGTATTTTGTTCTGGCCATCTAGACCTCCATCTTGACCTTCAGATATGGTTGAAGAGGATACTCAGTATGAGGTGACCAAAATCTTGGACTCCAGAAGGATACAAAAGAAACTCCAGTATCTTATAGCCTGCCTGAATAAATGTGTTTTTAGCAAACATTTAAAGGTTTTAGTGCACTCAGTAGTTCTCAACTCAAAAGTCAAGGAATTCTAAAACACAGGACCAGAAACAAAAAATAATCTCTCTCGAGATTTGGTGAGGCAGATTTGGCGAACAGAAGAAACGTCTAAAGACTTCTGTTAGGATCTCAGATTTTGGTACAGATTATAGACATGTAGAAGTTGATTAATCCCGGGAAAAGAGTCCATTTTAAGCATTTTGTGAATTAAAAATGCAGTTTTATAGTGGATTCTCTGTTCTTTCCGTAGCCACTGGAGGTCTTTAAGGATAGAAGAAATGTGTTCCGTCCTATTCAGCTCAAAATGAGCTGAGGAGCAGAGTTCAAAAGGACTTGTAAGGCTCTTAAGAGATACTTCAGAAGTCCTAACAACAGGACATTGCAGTAAATGATTGTTGGCCAAAGAAGAGATTGCACTACTGACCGAAAATCGGAAGGAGAAAGTAAAGCTCTATCATGTTTCCCATTTCCCTATTTTCCTCCAGGATGTACATGTTCAGATCTCAAGTCTAACCCCATTTGCTTTACAATGAAAATGACTAACCATTTTTATAGCTGCCCTCGATAGACTCCAATCAGTCTATATCCTTTTGAAGGAGCAGTCTCCAGAATTGTATACTGTATTCCATAGAGGTCTTATTAGAGACTTATACAGAAGCAATATCTCTTCCTTTTTACCACTGGATATTTCTCTTTTGATGTACCTAAACATCCTTCTGGCTTTTGCCATCACTTTATCTACCTGATTGTCCATCAGATATGGTCACCCTCAGATCATGTTCTTCATCTTGCACAGAAGATATTCACCCCTATGCTGTACTGCTCCTTCACGTTTTTACAACCCAAATGCAAAACTCTGCATTTTTAGAGTTGAATCTTACCTGCTAAATTCTAGAATATTCCTAAAGCTTCACTAGATCCCTCTTGATGTTTTCCACACCTTCCAAGTTGTCTATCCAGTTAAAGTTTTTGGTATCATCTATAAAATTACAAACCTTTCCCAACAGCCCTTCTGCAATATCACTTACAAAAGTGTTAAAAAGAACTTGTTGCACTGGAGGTGGACCCTTGGCCTGGTACAGGATTGCTACGGCCCTCTGGTCAGACCCAGAGAGCGCCCACCACCAGGAGGCGGAGCACACGAGGAGACAGAGGCTAGCTGGAGCTTCGCTAATAACAGTCCGGGGTTTCCGCAGGTTGAGCCCTTGGGTACCTGGACCACCTGAACTTAGGTGGGCCTCAGATGGTCTCCCGGAGAGGTAACGGAGGGGTGTGCCCACCACGAGCAAGGGTACGTGGCTGATGCAGAGAGGATGGACTAGACCCAAACTGGAAGTTCCGGAGACCTCAGGGAGGGAACAGTTCAGGAAGGTACTCTGCGTGAGGCAGGCGGCACCTGTGGGTCTAGTCAGGTGAAGGCCACGGGTGAATTCCAAGCAGGTTGGTCTGGCAGCCACAGTAGGCCAGAAGAGAGTGTCCGAGTGAAGCGCAAGAGAGTATCAGTCCAGAAGTGGTTAGCCAAAGCAGGGGTCAATACCAAGGTCAGTCCGAGCATAGTCAAGGCAAGCGAGGGTCAGTTCCAGGCAGCAGACGAGAGAGCGGTCAGGCAGACAGTGGTCAGTTCCAGGCAGCAGACATAGAGAATGGTCAGGCAGGCAGTAGTCAGTTCCAGGCGGCAGACAAGAGAATGGTCAGGCAGGCAGAGGTCAGTTCCAGGCAGCAGACAGGAGATTGGTCAGGCAGGCAGAGGTCAGTTCCAGGCAGCAGACAAGAGAATGGTCAGGCAGGCAGAGGTCAGTACCAGAGATCAGTCCAAGAAGTTACTACCTGAGTAGGAGACAGGAACAATGAGATGGTGGAACAAGGAAACACTGGAACAAGGAAACACTGGAACAAGGATTAGGCAAGCTTACTACACCATGGTGTCAACCCGATTGCCAAGGCGAGGACCTGGGGACAGAACCTCGCTATATATAGGGCCTTTAGGTGATGTCATCAATCCACACCCCCATCAGTGTTCCTGCACTTGGCCCTTTAAATTGGAGCATGTCGGCCACGCGCACGCCTAGGGGCGTGACCGAGGCGGCCCTAGATGCAGATCCCCAGTGGGAGCTCCGCTGCGAGGCCTGTGGCATGAAGGAAGCGGAGAAGGTCGTGGTGACCGACAGGGATAGCGGGAGCTTGCAGTAGCGGCGAGAACGGAGCTGGTTGAGGGCAGCGTGTGGTGAGCAGGCCCAGTTGTGGCACTCACACAGTCAGGACATGCAACAGAACTAGACTATGGACTGATCCCTATGACACATCACTGGTCACCCCCTTTTCTCAGAGAGAATTCTATTTACTACTGCCCTTTGTTGCATCCCATTCAACCAGTTTCTAATTTAGTAAATTACTTTAGGGCTTATACCCAGTGACTGATTTAGGTTTTTGTCACCCCTAGGCACTGTTGTTGCTGTCATCTCCCTACCTCTTGTAAGGGGTTGTTACAGAGTACAGAAGAGCTGTTCTCTGCTGAATGAGAATCAGAAGAATTGGAAGGACGCAAATTTTCATCCATCTTGCTGCCCCTAAATATTTGCCACCCAAAGCAATGGCCTAATGTATGCTTATTGACAAATCCAGGGCTGCTCTTACTTATAAGTCACCTATGTTGAACTCTGTGAAAGGACTTGCTGAAATCGATGTATACTACATTTAGCACTCTCCTCTGAACTAACACACTGATCACACAGCCAAAGAAATTGATTAGATTTGTCATAAGAACATAAGAACATAAGAAAATGCCATACTGGGTCAGACCAAGGGTCCATCAAGCCCAGCATCCTGTTTCCAACAGTGGCCAATCCAGGCCATAAGAACCTGGCAAGTACCCAAAAACTAAGTCTATTCCATGTTACCATTGCTAATGGCAGTGGCTATTCTCTAAATGAACTTAATAGCAGGTAATGGACTTCTCCTCCAAGAACTTATCCAATCCTTTTTTAAACACAGCTATACTAACTGCACTAACCACATCCTCTAGCAACAAATCCTAGAGTTTAATTGTATGTTGAGTAAAAAAGAACTTTCTCTGATTAGTTTTAAATGTGCCCCATGCTAACTTCATGGAGTGCCCCCTAGTCTTTCTATTATCCAAAAGAGTACATAACCGATTCACATCTACCCGTTCTAGACCTCTCATAATTTTAAACATCTCTATCATATCCCCCCTCAGCCGTCTCTTCTCCAAGCTGAAAAGTCCTAACCTCTTTAGTCTTTCCTCATAGGGGAGCTGTTCCATTCCACTTCCCTGTACCTTCTCCATCGCAATTATATCTTTTTTGAGATGCAGCGACCAGAATTGTACACAGTATTCAAGGTGCGGTCTCACCATGGAGCGATACAGAGGCATTATGACATTTTCCGTTTTATTCACCATTCCCTTTCTAATAATTCCCAACATTCTGTTTGCTTTTTTGATTGCCGCAGCACACTGAACCGACGATTTCAATGTGTTATCCACTATGACACCTAGATCTCTTTCTTGGGTTGTAGCACCTAATATGGAACCCAACATTGTGTAATTATAGCATGGGTTATTTTTCCCTATATGCATCACCTTGCACTTATCCACATTAAATTTCATCTGCCATTTGGATGCCCAATTTTCCAGTCTCACAAGATCTTCCTGCAATTTATCACAATCTGCTTGTGATTTAACTACTCTGAAAAATGTTGTGTCATCTGCAAATTTGATTATCTCACTCGTTTATTTCTTTCCAGATCATTTATAAATATATTGAAAAGTAAGGGTCCCAATACAGATCCCTGAGGCACTCCACTGTCCACTCCCTTCCACTGAGAAAATTGTCCATTTAATCCTACTCTCTGTTTCCTGTCTTTTAGACAGTTTGCAATCCATGAAAGGACATCGCCACCTATCCCATGACTTTTTACTTTTCCTAGAAGCCTCTCATGAGGAACTTTGTCAAACACCTTCTGAAAATCCAAGTATACTACATCTACCGGTTCACCTTTATCCACATGTTTATTAACTCCTTCAAAAAAGTGAAGCAGATTTGTGAGGCAAGACTTGCCTTGGGTAAAGCCATGATGACTTTGTTCCATTAAACCATGTCTTTCTATATGTTCTGTGATTTTGATGTTTAGAACACTTTCCACTATTTTTCCTGGCACTGAAGTCAGGCTAACTGGTCTGTAGTTTCCCGGATCACCCATGGAGCCCTTTTTAAATATTGGGGTTACATTTGCTATCCTTCAGTCTTCAGGTACAATGGATGATTTTAATGATAGGTTACAAATTTTTACTAATAGGTCTGAAATTTCATTTTTTAGTTCCTTCAGAACTCTGGGGTGTATACCATCTGGTCCAGGTGATTTACTACTCTTCAGTTTGTCAATCAGGCCTACCACATCTTCTAGGTTCACAGTGATTTGATTCAGTCCATCTGAATCATTACCCATGAAAACCTTCTCCATTACGGGTACCTCCCCAACATCCTCTTCAGTAAACACCGAAGCAAAGAAATCATTTAATCTTTCTGCAATGGCCTTATCTTCTCTAAGTGTCCCTTTAACCCCTCGATCATCTAACGGTCCAACTGACTCCCTCACAGGCTTTCTACTTTGGATATATTTTTAAAAGTTTTTACTGTGAGTTTTTGCCTCTACAGCCAACTTCTTTTCAAATTCTCTCTTAGCCTGTCTTATCAATGTCTTACATTTAACTTGCCAACATTTATGCTTTACCTATTTTCTTCTGTTGGTTCCTTCTTCCAATTTTTGAATGAAGATCTTTTGGCTAAAATAGCTTCTTTCACCTCCCCTTTTAACCATGCCAGTAATCGTTTTGCCTTCTTTCCACCTTTCTTAATGTGTGGAATACATCTAGACTGTGCTTCTAGAATGGTATTTTTTAACAATGACCACGCCTCTTGGACATTTTTTACTTTTGTAGCTGCTCCTTTCAGTTTTTTTCTAACAATTTTTCTCATTTTATCAAAGTTTCCCTTTTGAAAGTTTAGCATGAGAGCCTTGGATTTGCACACTGTTCCTCTTCCAGTCATTAAATCAAATTTGATCATATTATGATCTGACAAGACCTACCTCTAAGAAAACCATATTACTTGGATGCTGTATGTAATCTATTGGATTCTAGAAACAGGACTATCCTGTGTTTTAATAGATATTCCATTAATTTTCTCATCACCTAGCTAAGATTGATTAGTCTGTAGTTCCCAGTCTCCTCCTTACTTTTATGTTTGTGTTGATAAACCAAATCTACCTATCTTCATTCAATTGGAACCATTCCTGACTCTAAAGAAGCACTGAATAGGTTATACAGTGGAGCTTCCTAAGTTCCCTTAATACCCTTGGATATATTCCATCTTGCCATATTGCTTTATCTACTTTTAGTTTTGCCAGCTTCTTGCAGACACAGTCTTCTGAAAATTATTGCAGGTCTAACTCACTTCTATTCTTATTTGTACTCCATGCCCTTTCTCAAAGAATTGTGAACAGAAATATTTGTTAAGCAAATCTACATTCTGCTTGTCAGCCTTCTTTACCTCTGCATCTTACAATCCCACTTTTGCACTTCCTCCTATCACCAAGTTATCTAAAAAAAAAAAAAGGCTTATGTCATGTTTTTAATATATTGGCTATTTTTTTCTTTCATTTGCGCCTTTGCGTTCCTATTTTCCCATCTTCTCTTAGCTTTTCCAGATATCATTGCCTATCTTCTTCTTTCTGCAGTCTTGTAATTTATGAATACTAATCTTTTCTCCTTACTTTTTCAGCAACTGCCTTAAAAATCATAGGGGCCTTGTTTTCCTCTTACCTTTGTTTACTTTCCTAACAAAAATGTTGTCATCCTTGTAATACTTTCTTTTTATTTTGACCACTGCTCTGCTATTTTCCCTAGTTTTTCCCACTCAGTTAATGCTTTTTTCAGGTACTCCCCCCATCTTAATAAAGCTAGTTTTCCTAGTCTAGGACCTTTGCCTTTGAATGAACTACCACTGTCTTTGCTCTAATACTGAACCAATCCATCTGGTGCTCACTGAATCCCAGGTAATCACCCATTATAACATCAGAAATGCTCACTCCATTTGTAAGCACCAGGTCCCATATTGCCTTTCACATGTAGGTTCCATTAACAGTTGATAGAACAGTTCTTCCTGCTGAGAATCCAGGATCTCCCTGCTTCTAAATAATACCACTAGGGTGTCCCTGTCAACATCCTGCAAATTGAAATCACCTAAATGTAAACATGCTAGGGACAGATAATGGGGCAGAGGTAGGAATAGGGTTGAGTGGTTGATTCTGGTGTTGGCTTAAGTATGAGAATTCATATGTTCATCTACGTAAGATGATAGGGAGCCAAAGAGGACGATAAGTGGGCCAATTGGATGGGCCAATTACCTGCTGTTATCTACTATATTACTATGTGATGCCAACCAGCTCTTGTATCACTTGGAATGAGAAAACAATCTAATAATATCCTAACAATGTATGGCTATACTGTAGTTGTTTATATTTCAGAGTACAAAAAAGAGTTACAGCAATTTTGTCTATTCATAACAAATTAAAATTGGTTGGGGCATTTAGTCAATTATACTTTGTTAAAACTTATGCTATGAACTTTGACAAATAGTGCAAAATAATTTCTGGGTGTCTTTTATGTCTTGATAAATCTCTACACCTCTGTTACAGAGACAGATTTGGAGGAAAATTCCTGTCTTCAAAGTGCTAAGATTTTGCCACCTGTTAGGAAATATTCTCTGCCTGACCCAGAACCTTTGAATGCATACAGTCATGGATGGTCTGATTGCTTGAAATGTACAGGATCAGATATATCAGGTAAAAAGCACTTTAATACAAATATTACACAACCCTAAATAGGAGTTTTGTTTCAGGGAGGGCAATTTTCAAAAGCCATTTACCCAGGTAATTTCCTATTAACTGGGTAAACTGGCTGTCTAAAAATTGCCCAGCCCTTACCTGCCTAAAGATGCACATGGCGATCAACAATGCACATACCTTTAGGGAGGTATCATGAAGGTCATTCCAGGGGTGTGTTTAGGGTGAGGAAGGAAACAGCATGTAGGTTACATTTTCAAAATCTACATGTACTTTTTCCAGGGACAGTTTTCAAAGGAGAACGTACCCATGGGCTTTGTATCTATGAGAGTACTTATGAAAAATGTCCCCATTGAGTATAATTATTGGTACAGTTTGTTGTTTTCCATAATCATAATCATTTTTTATATATTGACCAACTGGTGATGAGAAAGAGTCCATATTTAATACCATTTGTCTGGCTAAGTTTAGACTCACCTGAAAATATCAACACCACCTAGCAGCGAATGGGAACAAAATTGTTCAATCCGGAAAAACTGAAAATATGTTTCCATGATTCCATTGTGTGGCAATATTAATGTGACAAACCTGAAAATATCAACACCACCTAGCAGTGATATATAATTTATACATCAATCAAAGAATGGGAACAAAACTGTTCAATCCAAAGAATGGGAACAAACGTGTTCAATCACACTGGGTTGGTGTTTATAAGGGATCCTTTTTGAGTACTGGGTCAGTTGACATCCGGTGTCGACAAGATGGAGAGTTGAAGAGACCAACTTCCGGACACACCAGGAATGGTGAATTCAGTGAAATAAAAGAAGAATATCAGAGAAAGTCACACAAGGGATGGTGTGGTAATGATCATCTGTTATAGTCTTGTCTTTATTGAGTTGACTCCCTGAGGAAAAGCGATTACGTCTGAAACATGTGCATGTCGGGACTTTAATAACAGTTTGAGTTTCTCACAGAAGGGTCTATACACTGTGGGGTAGATTTTCAAAGGGTTGCGCACGTAAGATATGCATGCAACCCCCGAAAACCTACCCCTGCCTCCACCTGCGCATGCCAAGCCTACCTTGGGGGCGTGGTGTCGTGCCGGGGGCGTGGCGGTGATCCAGGGATGGGGCTGGAGGCGTAACGGTGGTCCGAGGGCGGGGCCGAGTGCTCCGGCACAACGGCCTGTGCTGGGGCAGGGAGCCAGCGGCACGCGCAAGTTACACCTGCCACCAAATAAGGTAGGGGGGGATTTAGTTAGGGCTGGGGGGTGGATTAGATAGGGGAAGGAAGGGGGACAAAAAAAAAGTTCCCTCCCAGGCCGCTCTGATTTCAGAGCGGCCTCAGAGGGAACAGAGGCAGGCTGCTCGGCTCGGCGCACATATGTTATAAAATCAGGCGTAGATTTGTTTGCGACAGGTTGCGCGAACAGATCTGCGCCCTCACGTAAGTTTAAAGATTTGCCCCTTATTCCCTTCATAAGTGGAATTACTTTTGTTGTGAGAAGGAAATCAGAAGGGTAGATGTATAGTAATAATTCAACTGGATGTCACAGAATATAATTAAGAAAAAAAAGAAAAATGCTTTTAAAAAAAAAAACTTCACACGAGGAGGAGGTTGCAACTGTGGTGCAGGGACGCCTACATGATTATATGAAACTTTCAATCAATTCCTTAAAAGAAAATGTTTAAATATATAAAAAATATCTAATATATCTAATATATCTAATGTATCTAATGTAACCCCAATGTATCCCCAATATTTAAAAATGGCTCCAGGGGCGATTTGGGAAACTACAGACCGGTTAGCCTGACTTCAGTGCCGCGAAAAATAGTGGAAAGTGTTCTAAACATCAAAATCACAGAACGTATAGAAAAACATTGTTTAATGGGACAAAGTCAGCATGGCTTTACCCAAGGCAAGTTTTGCCTCACAAATCTGCTTCACTTTTTTGAAGGAGTTAATAAACATGTTTATAAAGGTGAACCAGTAGATGTAGTATACTTGGATTTTCAGAAGGCATTTGACAAGGTTCCTCATGAGAGGCTTCTAGGAAAAGTAATAAGTCATGGGATAGGTGGCAATATCCTTTTGTGGATTGCAAACTGGCTAAAAGACAGAAAACAGAGAGTAGGATTAAATGGACAATTTTCTCAGTGGAAGGGAGTGGGCAGTGGAGTGCCTCAGGGATCTGTATTGGGACCCTTACTTTTCAATATATTTATAAATGATCTGAAAAGAAATACAACGAGTGAGATAATCAAATTTGCAGATGATACAAAATTGTTCAGAGTAGTTAAATCACAAGCAGATTGTGATAAATTGCAGGAAGACCTTGTGAGACTGGAAAATTGGACATCAAAATGGCAGATGAAATTTAAAGTGGATAAGTGCAAGGTGATGCATATAGGGAAAAATAACCCAAGCTATAGTTACACAATGTTAGGTTCCATATTAGGTGCTACAACCCAAGAAAGAGATCTAGGCGTCATAGTGGATAACACATTGAAATCGTCGGTTCAGTGTGCTGCGGCAGTCAAAAAAGCAAACAGAATGTTGGGAATTATTAGAAAGGGAATGGTGAATAAAACGGAAAATGTCATAATGCCTTTGTATCGTTCCATGGTGAGACCGCACCTTGAATACTGTGTACAGTTCTGTCACCGCATCTCAAAAAAGATATAATTGCGGCGGAGAAGGTACAGAGAAGAGCTACCAAAATGATAAGGGGAATGGAACAACTCCCCTATGAAGAAAGACTAAAGTGTTAGGACTTTTCAGCTTGGAGAAGAAACGGCTGAGGGGGGATATGATAGAGGTGTTTAAAATCATGAGAGGTCTAGAACGGGTAGATGTGAATCAGTTATTTACTCTTTTGGATAATAGAAATACTAGGGGGCACTCCATGAAGTTAGCATGTGGCACATTTAAAACGAATCGGAGAAAGTTCTTTTTTCTCAACGCACAGTTACTCTGGAATTTGTTGCCAGAGGATGTGGTTAGTGCAATTAGTATAGCTGTGTTTAAAAAAGGTTTGGATAAGTTCTTGGAGGAGAAGTCCATTACCTGCTATTAATTAAGTTGACTTAGAAAATAGCCACTGCTATTACTAGCAACGGTAACATGGAATAGACTTAGTTTTTGGGTACTTGCCAGGTTCTTTTGGCCTGGATTGGCCACTGTTGGAAACAGGATGCTGGGCTTGATGGACCCTTGGTCTGACCCAGTATGGCATGTTCTTGTGTTCTTATGTTCTTATCTTTCTGCCTATATGAAGCATTTTCTCCACAGATGTGTAGATTTTAAAAAAATTAAAAAAAAAAAGTTTGAAATATTTCATTATAGCAGTAATAAATTGATATAAGTACAATTTGAAGAATATTTGTTAGGACAGCGATTGAACAATTTTGTTCCCGTTCTTTGATTGATGTATAAGTTTACACTCAGCCAGACAAATGGCAAGATTTGAAAATCCTGTCATGGCAACCAGCCTTGAGATAGCTAATAACCTTTTATCCAGCTAAAATGTTATCCAGCTAACTCAGGGGCAGGCAGGGTATCTGGGACAGGCCTGGCTATCTGGCTAAGCTATTTGGATAAAAGCCAATTTTCAGCATTTGCCAGCTAACATAGCTGGATGACTTTAGGACAGCCAAAAAGCTGCCCTAAAGTTAGCTGGACAAGCTTATCTGGCTAACTTTAACATGGCGTGAATATTCAGCACTGCACCAGAGTAGCTGAATATCCCAGCTAAATGAACCTGAGAAGTTTATCCAGCTAACTTTGGCCTAGATTCATCATTTTGCTAAAAACATTGCGAGAATAGCAGCCGTGATATAAAAAGGGGCATGGTTAGTGTAATTTTCCAAATACCAAATTGCAAAGCTTTTTTACCGCAATGCGTGTTAAACTTATCACACCCGCAATAATTTCACAATGCAAGCTCAGAAGTGCCCGGACATGTTTTATTGCATTTTGGGCTGCTTCATGCAAGGGAGAGGGAGAGAGAGAGAGAGACTCAGAAAAAGTTAACTTTTTTACCACTGTAGCTCTGGGGAAGGTTTGTGGGGTGAGTTGGGTTTTAGGGGGCAATTTAACAAGCACAGACATTCGTACGAACAGTACAAATACCTTTTGTGAAGATTTTATGTGATTTGGAAGGATGGAAGATGAAAGAAGAGTAGATGTGTTCCATGTTTAATGTAAACCGGTATGATTTGTATATTATACAAGAATGTCTGTATATTAAAATTAAAAATAAATAAATAAAATAAATGTTCTCTCTACCTAGCTTGATTGAAGCTAGGTAGATAGTGCATCAAGCTAGATAGAGAGAACATGGTATAAATCTACTCTTCTTTCACCTTCCAACCTTCCAAATCACATAAAATCTTCACTAAAGGTAAAACCAACTCACCCCACAAACCTCTTCCCGAGTTCATAATGCCCCCTCTTACAGTGGTATAAAAAGTTCAGAAATCAGTGGGCCTCCACAGAGGCTCTCTCTCTCTCTCTCTTACGGGATTCGCGCGGGGGGGGGGGGGGGGGATTTTGTAATCAACGCACAGTGGCACAATCAAACCTTTGTCCAGTTCCCTCCCAGTCCGCTCCAATTAAGGAGCGAACTGTGAGGGAACTTTCCTTTATCCCTACCTACCCTACCTACCCTTCCTCACTTTTCTCCTCTCCTCCCCGACCCCTAAACTAACCCTATCTTTTTTTTTGCTTGTTTTTTAACTTACCTGCTCCTTCACAGCAGAAGTAAGTTATGCACCTGGCTGGCTGCTGGCGCGTGCTTCCTCAGGACAGGGCCTAATGGCCGCTGTCCCAGCTGGCCCCCAGCATGCCCATTTTAGCTGGCCCGGCACTTCTGCATGTATCGTGGGTTACGCGCGTGGCTGGGCCTTTTTGAAAATGCACTCAGCGCGCGCAGGGACCCACCATTTGCATAACCTCTGAATTTTATGCACACGGGCCTTTTAAAATTCACCTAATATTGCATTAATCATTAATAAAGTTTACAATATAGTCATTCCTGTTAACCATTTAACTCTTCTTTTGGATTGTCTGAAAGAAGTTGAAGGTGTAGGTGTTTCTCGTACCAGTCTGGCAGTAGTTTTAGCATGAAGAACAATAGCAATTCACTGGAAAAATCAAGGGCACCATCTAAGGAAGACTGGATGCAGACATTTTACTTAGAATCCTGAAAGAGAAGGCAATGATGTGGATAGGGGTTGCATGCACAAATTTAAAAAAATTTGGAAATATTGGCTTAATTCTTTCTAAATTCATGAGATGATATGAGTTATATATGGAGCAACTGAGGATTGCTAAAACTGTGAGCTGGGGATTCAAACTGTATCCTTATTGTATACAAAAATATAGAATCCTTATTTTGTTTTCTTATTTCTTATTTTTTCTTTTATTGTTTGTTATAAAATGGTTAAACTCAATAAAGAAAACCCTTATAAAGAAAAAAAATAATACTACTGTAATATAGATAACTGAAGAATCATCAAAAACCCACCCAGAATCTAATCATTTCAAAACACTTAAACAGTTCTAAAAGAAATCATTTGAGAAATCACCTAATCCCATGACATTAGACCAACTCATAAAAGGTAGAAACATACATAGCCCTAAAAATATACCCAGTTATCATTATCATAGAACTATTGCAAAACAATAATAGTCCTTAGTAAGATTAGCCAGAGAAAGCAGCTGTAAATAGCCATGTCTTCCACATCTTTCTGAAGTTTAAATAATTCCTTAGTTGTCTATTCTCTCTAGTAATAGAGTTCCAAATCCCTGGGGCAGCAAATGAAAAGGCCTATTTTCTAGTTTCTTCATATTTCACCTTATTAAAAGGCGGCATGGACAGGAGATTATCTTGGAATGAGCAAAGAGTACAAGCATTTATAAACTTTTAATTTCTCTTTCAGATATTGAGGGCCTTGGGCAAGGAATGTTTTATATGTTAAAGAAAACACCTTAAAAAAAATCTAGCAGTTCTCAGAAGTCTGTAAAGCATTTCCAAAGTAGTAATAACACAGTCCCACAGTTTCATTAAAAGTCCTGCATTAACAATCTTGCTGCCATGTTTTGATCAAACTGTAATCCACTAAGCTGTTTCTTATGCACTCTTAAAAATAAATCATTACAATAGTTCAGTCGCCCTCATATTAGAGCATGAATTACAGTAACTCAACCCTCTCTAAAAAGGAATGGACAAAAATTATCAATAATTTGTAAATGCTAGAATGAACTTTTGACCACATTATTAATGTGAAGGGTGGCGGATGTGAGCCCTTTTTGCTACGGCATAGTTGACGCAGCTTCAAGGGCGAACCCACGAGGCCTATGCTGGCAGCTTTACTAGCCACCTCCCCTGCAGGTTGAGCCCTTGGGTTCTGGTGGCCAGCAGGATTTGGCAGATCCCTACGGCAGTGAAGATAATTAAAGTCCAAAGACACATCGGAGTCAGAGCAGGCAGCAGACTAGTGGAGCCAGGAACAGGCTAAGGTTGGGACAGGCAGCTAGCAAGAGTGGTCAGGTCCAGGCAAAAGGTCAGGTCCAGGCAGCAGGCAATCGTGGTCAGGTTCAGGTAAGGGGTCAGATCCAGGCAGCAGACAATCGTGGGCAGGTCGAGGCAAGAGGTCAGGTCCAGGTGGCAGGCAATCATGGTCAGGTCCAAACAAGAGCTCAAGATCCAAAGAGTCAAGACAAGGGTGGACAAAGACACACTGAAGACACTGGATAAATCAAGTAGGAAAAGGTGAGGCTGGATGAGGAAGGCTGGAGGGCAAGACAGGATGAGGCAAGATTGGAAGACAAGGAACAGGAACTAGGAACGCAGACAGGACTCAGGAACCAACATACAGGAGCAGCACGCACTACTGCAGAAGTAGAAGACTCATTGCAGAGGCGAGGACCTGCTGCAGGGCCTTAGCTTATATAGGCCAGAAGGCTGATGTCATCTGGAGGTGCCACTCAGGGCTTCCTACAACAGTATGCATCTTATATGCGCGACTATGGGAAGGCAGCAGCCTGGCTGATATGCCGGCATCAGCTATTGTCGGCAACATTTGATGACAGCTGGATGCCATCTCAAAGGGAGGCCTCTGGCAGTGGCAGGTTTGAGTGCGGCAGCTCACGGGATCATCCTGTGAGCCACCAAATGTAATAATTAATATGGGTTTGCATACTTAATTAACTATCTAGAATCACACCCCAAATCTTTATCACTGATTAATATGCAGTTGGTGTTCAACAAAAAGTAAACACGGGGGATCAAATCATATGCTAGACTTCCTGATCCAAAACTCTTTTGTCTTTTGTGGGTTCAGAAACAATTTGTTTCCTAATATCAACTCCTGTACTAATTTTAGAAAGATTGTCAGTTGTTCCAAAATGTTATTCCATTCCGTAATCAATGATCATATTTATGCAAAGACCATCACTATGTTGTGTGAACTCTTCTTTAATTTAAGGACAATACTCATATAATTATGATAATATTAAGTGGAGTTTCTCATATTTGGCAAATGGCAACCGTCAGTTTAAACAGCTTCAAGCATAGCAATGCTCCAATATAATCATCGTGCTCTACCATAATCCGTCCTGATGTATAAAACAGCTTTTTTAATGTTTTCTTTTGCACGCAAAAACTTATCTATATAAGCAGCTTGATCTTCAGTGTACTTCAAAACCCAATATAATCATTTTGTTCCACTATAAGCCATCATGATATATAAAATAACCTTTTTTTATAACTTTTATTTGCATGTAAAAACCTACCTGCCTTATCAACTTGATCTCCAGCCTACCACAAAATGTACTGGGCTACCTTTCAAGTGAAATCTTCATCGGGATGAGCCATCATTCTGAAGTTGCATTGACGATAGGGTTCTCAGTTTGCCTCTGACACCAAGAAATCCCAACTAATCAATAAAAATATGAAAATGTATAGTATCAAAGGCTGAAGAAAGTTTAAGTAAAATTACTAGAGAATAAGAGCCATAATCAAGATTATTCCATAAGATGTTGGTTAGAGCCACCAACACATCATGACAGAAAAGGTCCAAATCGTATTGATACTGCCTATTCAAACAATATTACTGAACTGGCATGTTTGATATTGGCTGATAATTTGCTAAAATTATTGAGTCAAGGTTTGTTTTTTTTCAAGACTGTTCTAATGATGGCCTCTTTCAATTTGTGGAGTAAAATCCATGAATTATATGATGAATTAATGATACATTTTAGAATATTATGTAAACCTAGACTAGTTTCATAAACCAACTATATCAGATGTGCATAAAAATAATTCCCATTTGGTTTGGACTGCAGATGAATCATCTTTATTTCCTTGACTGTAAGAGGCTCAAATTTTATAAGCATTATTTAAGGAAGATTCTCCCCAGTCTTTTCTGTACCTACAGTATGTCAGCATTCAAACCCCTTTTTTAACTTCTCTACTTTTGAATTAATAAAAAGCATGTCTTCTTTAAAGGATAACAACTTTGTACTCAAGTTGCTGTTAGAAGTTATTTTAGTAAAGGATTGCCTTGTAAGTCAAACATTGTCTCAGCAGAAAAATAACACTTCCAGCCAATTTAAAACTGTGTGTTCTGATTGTCATAATATTTTTCTGACAAACTTTTTTATTACTGTGACAATATACTGTATGTAGCACAAATGTTTTTTAGGGGACAATTTTAAAGCTGTCCACACATTTCACACAAAATGTCAAAGAGAAAGTACATGCATACTTTCACTTTTGCTTTTTTATGTGGGTGGATTTTCTTTGGTAAATAATACACATCAACTTGAAAATACAATCTATCATCTAAGTGTGTTATTTTCTGACCCCCACCCCAAAACATGCCCTGAGGATCAACTCCCCAAATGCAGCTAATAGTGTGTACATTACTTTTAGCCATATGTAGGAAAGGCATTTTTCAAAGAGTTAGTTTACACACATGTTACACTAGCCGACCGCGGCAGCCCCGCAGTGCGGTCCTCTCACCTTTCCAAGTGAGTTTCAGCGTCCAGCTCTCCATCGCTGGCGGCGGTGGGCCACCAGCCCCGACCTCGGGCTCCCGCCAGTGCCACCGGCCCTGCCCCACTGCCCAGAACCTCCAGCCAAGATTTGCAGAGAGACGCCACCAGCAGCGCCGTGCCCCTCCCTAGGTGCACGCACACGAATCAGTGAATCTTTTAAAGAGCCCGTGGCAGGAACCTGGCCACAGACTCAGATGCTGATGTCAGAGCCTTCAGCGTATAAATGCTCAGGCTTTGCTCCATAGCGTTGTCTTTGCAACAGGTCTCCTCTGGGTTCCTGTCTCAGGTCTCCAAGTAATCGTTGCCTCCGTGCTTGTCTTTCTCCGTGTTCCTGTTGATTCCTGGTTCCTGATTTCTTCTCTGTTTCGTCTGAGTGTTGGATTGACTTCCTGATTCTGACCACTGCTATGTCTGACCTTGCCTGCCTTCTCCAAGCCTGACCACTGCTACATGACCTTGACTGCCTTCTCCAAGCCTGATCATTGCCTCGCCTGACCACCTCTGCCTTCTCCGTACCTTCTCCGTGCCTTGACCATTGCTTCACCTGACCACACCTCCCTTCTCCGTGCCTCTATAATTGCCTCGCCTGACCACACCTGCCTTCTCCGTGCCTTGACCATTGCTTCACCTGACCACACCTGCCTTCTCTGTGCCTTGACTTCTGCTACTTCTGACATGCCTGCCTTCTCCGTGCCTCGACCATTGCTTCACCTGACCACACCTCCCTTCTCCATGCCTCTATCATTGCCTCACTTGAACATGCCTGCCTTCTCCATGCCTTGATCATTGCTTCACCTGACCACACCTGCCTTTTCTGTGTCTTGACTTCTACTACGTCTGACCACATCTGTCTTCTCCGTGCCCTGCCCATTGCTATGAACAACTACGCTATAGACTTCCTTGAGTCCAGAGTTCTATGTTGCTTGCTACACCTTCCATTTGCCACCAGCCTTGATTCAAGCTTGACAGTGATGCCTCTGTCCCAACCTCTGGATGTGGACTATTAAAGCTGGCCTTTCCTTGCTCAGGCACCTTCAGTCTCTTCTCGTTCCCTGGTGCCTGGGTTCCTGTACCAGATCTCGTCCGGGAAAGACCTATGCCATCTACTGGCTGCTGTCTCTGGGCTGAACCACCTATTGACTTTATCTAACCTTGAGGCCTGCCTAAGTCCTGCCGGCTCCGGCACCTAAAGGCTCAACCAGAGGGGAACGTGGGCTGATATAGGTGAAGCTCCTGTGACCTCTAGCTTCAGCCCACTCCACCTGCTGACGGTGGGGACCCGTAGGTGCTTGCCTATGGGTTGCGTCAACCCCACCTCAGCCCAAGAATCCACCTCAAGTGCAACACACATACAATAAATCAATATTTACCCCTGTAAGTAACTTTGAAAACTTTCCTCCCTTTCTCATTAGTCATAACCCTGGGAATACCCCTGAATATCAATTCACATTTCTGGAATCATACATGTGAATTTTCAAACATTGTGTGTGAAAAATCAGCACCTGTGTACATAAAATAGCACAAATGTAAATACATGCTATTTTCAGAATTGCAACGTACACACATAAATCAGGGTCTGCAAGTAATTTTGCATGAGTAAGAAAGGAGTGTGCCAGGGATATTCCAGAGTGGGGCCAACATATTCACAAATACATTGCTATTATAAAAACCTTCCAAAGTGATGCATGTATGTCTTTTACATGCATATATTTTCTTCTGCTCAACATCTGCTGTAAACATCATTTAAGAGAAAAAAATAAATGTACAGATAATCTAGGTGTAATGGGGAATGTCAGGCTGAAGAGCCAGGATGGTATTTATAAGTTGAAGATGGATTGGGCGAACTGGTAGATTAATTAGTAAAACTAGTTATTTCATTGCCATGCGCATTATGGGGCAGATTTTAAAAAAATATGCGCGCACATACTTTTGTTTGCACACCCGGCGCAAACAAGAGTATGCCGGATTTTAATAGATACATGCGTAGCCGCGCGTATCTTTTAAAATCCGGGGTCGGCGCGCGCAAGGCTGCGCAAAATCAGCAGCCTGCACGTGCCGAGCCGCGCAGCCTGCCTCCGTTCCCTCCTCCTCCCCCCACCTTCCCCTCCCTTCCCCTACCTAATCCACCCCCCAGCCCTATCTAAACCCCCCTACCTTTATTATAAAAGTTACGCCTGCCGGATGGCTGCCGGCACGTGATTCCCTGGCCCGGGAGCAGTTTCAGAGGCCTCAACCACACCCCCGAAACGCCCCCGGGCCGGAACCATGGCTGCAGCCCTGCCCCTGGAACACCCTCAGATGACGCGCCGGCCGCAACACGCCCCCCCCCCCAACATGCCCCCCAGGAAAGCCCGGGACTTACGTGCGTCCCGAGGCTTCCGCGCGCCGCCAAGCCTATGCAACATAGGCTCGGCGCACGCAGAGGGTAGAAGGGGCAGCTTTTCAGGGGATATGCACGTATCTTATGTGCGAACCCCTTTGAAAATCTGCCCCTATATAAAATACCCTGACTTACGCATGTCAAAGTCAACTTACGGGGATAAAAGCATCAAATTAAAGCTGTTAAAATCTGTACGCATATCCTTTTAAAACTGAAAGTACAAATATGTCAGTATATTATTTGCATACTCTTATCCAACTAATTTCTAATTTATTCAGCTGAGTAGCGCCTTTCCCACTACTTAGATGGACAAATTTGAACGTATTCAGATAAGTAGCAACACTTTATCCAGCTAAGTAGTAGCAGGCCTACATAGCCGGATAAGCCTGAAAAGTGCTACTTGGCCATCTAAGTAGCACTTTTCTGACTTATCCAACTGTGTGCCGGAACTTTACCTGATAAATCAGCATTTATTCAGATAAGTATGAACTTGCGCGACTCGTGGTTTTTGCATATGCAAGCATTTGTGCGCTCACATGTTCTCGTATTTTATAACCTGTACATATCCTTTCTACACAGGTTATAAAATAGAAAAGCAACTTTGCGTGCTCCCATATACACACAAAAGTGGGCGCCTGCGAGCAGTTTTGAAAAGTATCCTCCCTGTGTTAATTGTAGCTTTGCAAATAAAAATAATTTCAATAAAATGCAGATGGCATTGTGAGGATGAAATTAAAAATTTTGGAGCAATTTAGAAAGAGTTTTCACATACTGTTATCATATAATGAAAGCCCTGGATATTTCGCACATTTCATCATTTAAGCTGTAGACTAGACGGTATTGTTCAGTAAAGGTCTAAATTGCTGCATCTCCCTCCAGTGTTCAATACTTCTGAATGTTTCACTCTTTCTTTTTATGTGTCTGCCACTGGGTGAGTCTCCAGTAGGGATGTGCAATCAATTTTCCTGAATTAAGCAATTTCAACCAAAATGCCTAATTCGGAATGGTTCGGGAGAACCAAAAAACGATTGAATTTTTTCCGAAATTTCAGAAAATATTCATTTTCAGGCTAGTGCGCACTAACCCGAACCGCGGGAAAAATGAAATTCCCATGGGGGGACCCCGAAACGAAGCCCGATATGATATACCAACCCGAAGCATATCTCTAGTCTCCAGTATATTCCTGAGAGGCAATCCAGCTGATTGTCTCACTCATATTGAGATAACCGCTAGCAAAGCTGCTTTTCAACATATTCCTGTCTACAGTAATCAGTGTTGCAATAATTACAGCTCACCATAATATAAAGAGCGATGTTGACAGCAGGGAAAAAATACTGCAGCTCTGAAACAGACCATTTAAAAAATATATTTTAGGATGCACTGCATCTTTTCATGGGTGGCTGAATACTTGAGCTTTTAATATAACCTCAACTAAGAAGTGGTGTAATGTAAAAAGACAAGCTAGATTTATGTAATTCAGGACTGCTTCAATGCAAATTACTTTAATATTGTTAACATGGTTATACCATTACAGCATACTTCATCTGCATTATTTCTTACAGGTTTCCCATTAGTGACCATGCAGCATGGAGTAGCTCACCACTGGATTCAAAGCAAAAGAGAAGATATTGTCAGCCAGATGACTGAAGCTTGTCTTAACCAGTGCCTGGATGCCCTTTTATCAAGAGATCTGATAATGAAAGAGGACTATGAATTAATCAGTACAAAACATACAAGGGCTGCAAAAGTGAGACAGCTTCTTGATACTTGTGACAGCCAAGGAGAGGAATTTGCCAGAATCACAATACAGAAACTGAAAGACAATAAACAGATGGGCCTTCAGCCCTACCCAGAAGTAAGACCAGCATATCAGACTGCAACTTTAAATTCAATAGGTCATCTTAAAAGTCTGTGAAAATCGTATTTTTATTTTACAATTGCGAGATTCTCCTGCATAAGGTTATTGTATGCTTGTATAGTTTTACTTTATTACTCATTTTGTAAAATCTGAAGAAAATTGGTAGTGTGCAAAAATGAAAATGTATTTAAAGGTGAAACTAACACTGTGCAATAACAGGAAAACTAAATTTATTATAATAGTACTCTAAAGATGTCTGACTGGGAAATATAAGAGACTGCAATACAAGCAATGAGTACAAGGTGTCAGTATCTTCTACAGCCTTTTGTGTTTCCTGGACAGACACCAACTAAGTATTCAAACTAGTTGCAGCAGCAATGGTAGATGAACTGGAGGGGGCAAATGGTGCAGCTGTACTAGGGCCTACACTGTGAAGGGACCCCCATTGCAATCAAGCTGGATCTTCACTATGTATATGTTAATGGTAGGCAAATTCTCCCTCCCCCCCCCAAAAAAAAAAAAACCCAAATAAAATAAAATGGCATACTTCACTCTCACTATTAGTCCTTGTGCAGGCCTGTTGGCCCAACCTTGCTCTAATTCCCCCTAATTTCCTTCCTTCTCCTTTGCCCAGCACTAGCCGGCAGTAAAGCAGCATGGGCAGCCCAGTGCTTCTAACCCTGTTTTTCTGATGTTGGGTCTCCCTCTTTGCTTACCCACAGTTCCAATAATCAGCTGTTTCAGCCGTGCAGCGTGCCTTGGATACAGAGCATAGCACGGTTCAAACAGCTGATCTGTGAACCATGCAGGACAGCCTTCCTCACAACAGAAAGAAAAAGTTAGAAGCTGCTCTCCTGCCAGCTGATGCTGGGCCATTGAGAAAGGAAAGAAGTGAGGGAGAGAGGCGTGTCCTGGGAGGCAGGAGGAATAGGACAAGGGAGGTTTGAAGTTCCAGGGGAAGGCAGGGGAAGGGAAGGAGAGACGTAGAGAGTGGAGACTTAAAAATTGGATGGGAGACCAAGGATGGAATGACTGGGGAAATAGGTGAGAATTCAGCAGAATGGGGACTCGGGAATGGAGGAAGAGCAAGGCCTCAGAGATTGGGTGAGAACTGTCAAGAATTAGGGGGGAAGAGCTGGAGTATGTTACTTAGGTTGGAGAGGTATGAGTGGAGGAGAAGAAATCAATCTGGGAATATGAGAAGAAGAAGGATATGCGTACATGGGACTTGAATTTCTGCAAAACAAAACTTAGATTAATTCAATTTTATTCACAAATTATTACAAGCATGGAAAGCAGCATAGTTTAAGATATCTGCAACACACGCATAAAAATCAGGGCTTGCACGTGTGGCCAGGTCCTTTTGAAAATGCACGCAGCTCGTGCAGGGCCCAGCCACACACATAATCCCCGATTTTTATGCACGCGGGCCTTTGAAAATCCACCCTTAATTCTTTAGTTGAAATTACAATTACAAGCTATTTTCTATATTTCCATACAACACTCACTCTCTCTGGACATGTCCACTTACACTATGTGCCGGAGTTTTAAAAGGTTACGTGCGTAACCGGCCTTATACGCGCCGTGCTTATTTTAAAAAGGCCCGGCGACATGCATAAAGTCCCGGGATGCATGAAAGTCCCGGGGCTTGCAAAAAGGGGCGGGGTCGGGGCCAGAGGCCTCCGGCCGCTGTGTCAAAGGATCGCATGCCAGCAGGCTGCCGGCGCGCACAACTTGCGCCTGCCCAGAGGCAGGCGCAAAAGGTAGGATAAAAAGTTTTGGGGGGGTATAGTAGGGCTAGGGGGGGAAGGTTAGGGGAAGGGGTGGGAAGGTCAGGCTAGGGGGAAGGGAAAGGGGGAAGGCAGCACGGCAGCTGCGCGCATGTTATAAAATCCGGGGTCGGCGCGCGCAAGGGGGTGTACCCTAGGGGAGCCCCAATGGCTTTTCCTGTGCCCTCCGAGGCCGCTCCAAAATTGGAGTGGCCTCAGAGGGAACTTTCCTTCCCCCCTCCCCACCTTCCCGTCCCTTCCCCTACCTAACCCGCCCCCCAGCCCTACCTAAACCCCCCCCAACCTTTATTTTACAAGTTGCGCCTGCCTATGGGCAGGCGTAAGTTGTGTGCCCCTGCCAAGTGCCAGCACGCGATCCCCAGGCCTAGCAGTCCTATGGAGGCCTCTGACCACACCACCGCCCATTCCCCGACTCTTTTTTCAAGCTCTGGACATACGTGCATCCCAGGGCTTTGTGTGCGTCGCCGGGCCTATGCAAAATAGGCTTGGCGCGCGTAGGGATTTTAAAATCTGCCCCTAGGCACAATTGTGCACCCCCTTGCGCACGCCAACTCCTGATTTTATAACTTGCACACGCAGACGCGTGCAAGTTATAAAATCGGGTGTACATATGCGCGCGCCGGGTAGCGCACACACATGTACGCCCGCGTGCAGCCTTTTAAAATCTTCCTCTAAGCATTCAGTCTTTCGTTTTAATTGTTAAGAGCATTTGCAGACACATTTTTTCTTTCAAAGCAGAAAGCATTCAGTGCACAAAAGATGTATCATGCTGGGTCTGAGTAAGGTCAATTGAGCCCAACATCCTGTCTCTGACAGTGGCCAGTTTGGTCACAATTACTCAGTAGATCCCAAAAAGTAGATCTGTTTCTTGCTACTCACTCCCAGGGAAAATCTATGGCTTTCATCATTCTACATGGCTACTAATTGTTTATGGACTTTTCCTCCAGGAACTTGTCTAAACCTCTTTTAAACCCCAAAATGCTAGTCACCTTGACCAAGTCTTCTGGCAGCAAATTCCATAATATGATTTTGTGCTGAATGAAAAATACTTTTTATGATTTGTTTTAAGTTTGCTGGTAATTTCATGGAGTGTCCTCTTATTTTAGTGTTTTTGAAAGGCTAAATAACCAACGCATCAATTACACATTACACCTTGAGCATACTTTTATAACCTTCTATCATATCCCCTCTCAGTTGTGCTTTTCCAAGCTGAAGATCCCTAGCTGATTAGCTGTTGTTCATAAGGGAACTGTTCCAGCCCTTTATCAATTTTATTGCCCTTCTCTGTAATTTTTTTGGTTCCATTGTATCTTTTGTGATATGGGGCAACCAGATATGTATGCAGTACTCGCGGTGTGGGTGCACCATGGATTGATACAGAGGCAATATTATATTTTCCATTTTAGTGTCCATTCCTCTCCAAATAATTACTAATATTCTATTTGCTTTTTTGACCACTGCCACATACTGAGGTTAGGATTTTAAAGTATTATCCACAGGAACCCAGCATTTTGTAAATATAGTTGGGATTATTTTCCCCTAAGTATTTTACTTTGCACTTGTCTACATTACATTTCATCTGATATTTAGATGCCCTTTTTAAAGTACACACATTTTAAAATACTTGCACTAAAAAGCTGAGTTAGGCTAATCCACAGATCACAGCCAAATATTAGACCAAAGTTTCATTGCTACACATTGAGGCTGATGTGGGCACGCTACACATAGCTACCTATTAGTATATTAACAAATATATAAGCTATGTATTATGTTAATTATGTAAAATGGTTGATTTAAAGTGCAATATTTATATACTATATCTGTTTTAAATGTTTTAAATCATTTCGTGAAACGTGAATTATTGTGTCTTGTTTGTCTACATTTGAGGAAACACGTTCAACATCCAATTTGTACATGTTAGGAAAATATAATGCCTCTTCAGTCAGTAAGATCAACTAATAGAACATGCCAGCTTTGTTTTTAAATGAAATTTACCTTACCAATAGGGCATCAAGATGTTTTAAAGCAAGTAAGCTACATCTGAAAGCTCATAAAAGTAAGGCAAATGTATGCCTATATCATTAGGGTGGTGTTAAGAGGCAAAGATACATACCTGACCTATTGTTGGCAGTTCATTGCAAGTACCACAGTAGGCTATCAAATTTTGATCCTCGGCCTATATGTAGGTTTTGCATTTTCCTGGTTTAGGAGGTTAAAAAACAATTGATGAAAGGTTTGAATGCGTCCTGTTGTCGACATTTTAATGCGTTTTAATGCGTCCTGTTGTTCGACGTTTATTCTAACTTGTGCTGGGACTTGTTGAACATCAACCCCTCTAGGGGTAAAGGACTTGCAATTAGACCAGAAAGAAATATTTTTAAAAAACACATAAAAAAATGTTCACGGGTTGGAGGAGGTCGGTTTATGATTAGAAACATTACACATTGGATCCCATCATTGGATCCCATCATTAAAACCTTTCATCAATTGATTGTTCGTGATCTCAGTTCATACGAAGAAAGCCATCCTAAATGGAGATATAACTTATCTCAATCATTAAGAACTGCTTTGAAATCTTTGGCTCAAGTGGATGATGTAATTATAAAGCCCGCCGATAAGGGCGGCGCAATTGTATTACAAGATAAAAAGAATTACAACACAGCAAAGCATCAACATTTGAATGATCTGAAATACTACTGTATATTACAACAAGATCCGACAACAGGTTTAAGCCAACAAATAACATCTCTAGTTGAAGCAACTATAGGCTTAACAGATAAAGAGCGGAATTTTCTTAAGGTTTCTAATCCAAGGATTCCTGTAATATATTTGCTCCCAAAAATTCATAAAGATATGCAGAATCCACCATTGAGACCTATAGTATCCTTAAATGGAGCCGTACTTGAGGCTCCGGCGATTTTCCTTGATCGTATTTTACAACCATACGTACAGGATATGTTGTCATATACTAAAGATACCATTCATTTTTTGCAACAGATTGAACAGATGACTCTGGATCCGTCGGTGACATATTGGTTTGCTACCATGGACGTGACAGCATTATACACCAATATCCCTCAGGATGAGGCGTTGGAGGTGATATATAAGACTGTTACTAGCCATCGCACGACACAAAGAATATCTACTTCATTCATCATGCAATTGGCAGAGTTGATTCTGACTAAGAATTATTTTTTATTTGAATCAACGTTATATTTACAAATCCACGGGATACCCATGGGTTCCCCATTGGCTCCAACAACAGCCAACTTATATATGGCAAAGTTCGAAAATGAATTGATTTACACTTCTGAATGGTGGCCAGACATTGTCATGTGGAGTCGTTATATCGACAACATCTTTTTTATTTGGAAGGGGTCTGAGGAACGTTTGAAGTTATTTGGAGAATGGATCAATATACAGAATTCTAATTTGTAGTTCACCGCTCAATGGTCCAATAATCATACTACATTTTTGGATGTTTTAATAACACGAGAGAGGGCATCATTAAAAACTACTGTATATCGTAAAGCATCAGACCGCAATAACTTGCTTAGGTTTCATAGTCATCATGCTCACTCGTTTAAATGTGGGTTACCCATCAGTCAATTCTTCAGTATATGAAGAATTTGTTCTACCCTTGCTGAATTTGAAATACAAGCAAATCATTTGAAGGAGAGGTTTTTGTCTCGTGGATATCCCCTTAAGATTGTGAAAAGAGCGTATAAAAGGGCAAAATATTCTGACAGACAATCGCTGTTGGAATACAGACCTAAAAAACAAGAACCTAATTTAGTGTGTGTTCTAAAACAAACAACAGCATTTCAGGCGATTGCTAAATCGATCAGAACACACTGGCACATTTTGGGGATCCACGATGTATTTCAAGAACCACCTTTGATTGTTACGTCCAGGGGCAACAACATCAAAGATTATTTAGTACATGCTCAGTCAATTACACCATCGAGCTATAATATTACTGGTCACTTTAAATGTAAACATTGTAGCCATTGTGACACATGTATAGAGGGGCAAGAATGGCAAGATCCAGTGTCTGGTTATAAGATTAAGAGAAGAACCCAGACTAATTGCAATTCTAGTTATGTAGTATATGCTTTAATCTGCAGTTGCCCCAAAGTATATATTGGAAGAACAACTCGCAATATAAAAACCAGATTGAAAGAGCATAAATCTCGTGTACAAATGCAAGTGTTGACTGCGCCGATAGTTTCCAATTGTGTACAGTATAATCATTCATTTTCTCAAATAAAATGGATTATTGTTGATCATGTAACTATTTCTCCTCGTGGCGGTGACCGCAAACATTTGTTAGATTTAAGAGAAGCTTACTGGATTTTCACGCTGGGGACGCAATCCCCGAAGGGATTAAATGAAGAATTGGAATGGAATACCTTATTGTAAGATCAGGTTCTTCCGCATCATCGACGTGATGATGTCGTAATAGGGATCTTCATTGATTGGTCGAATTTGAAGAAGCTTGGCGTGAATAAAAAGAGAGACGCTACCTGTGGTCTTAAGATTCAACAATGGCGACCATGTACTTGGCGAGTGGAAACTGGTGAAAACGCAGCAAAGTTCTCAAATAGAGGATTGAAAAACACTGTCCCCTGATGAAGAATCCACGATTCGAAACGAGGCCTTGTCGGGATAGGGACATGGATCCAAAAGTCTGATCGTGTATAGATAAGTAATGGGGATGTTCCCCTTATAAGATCTTAAAGATTCAGCATCGGCGTTTATGGAGAATTGTGCGTTATTAAAAAAAAAGGTAAGTATCGCACTTATGAAATAAATAGTTTACAAAAAGTCCACAAAAAGTTCCAGATAAGAATGCGTTGAACTGGGTAGTTCTAACAAAATCATATGAATATCTGTTCGCCGTTCATTAAGAATCAAGAACGATTTTGGTGATCAATGAAATTGTTGGATATAAAAGAATAATTGTTTTTTTCTTAATTTAATTGAAAACTCTTTTCGACGTTTATTCTAACTTGTGCTGGGACTTGTTGAACATCAGCCCCTCCAGGGGTAAAGGACTTGCAATTAGACCAGAAAGAAATATTTTTAAATTATTTTGTTTCATTAAATTAATCACGCTAAAAAACACATAAAAATGTTCACGGGTTGGAGGAGGTCGGTTTATGATTAGAAACATTACACATTCCTGGATGCGATGTCATAAAGTTGTATGAAACCTTCCTCATCTTTCCCAAAATTTTTTTCCACTGGCATGGAGAATGCGGGCATCGATCGACCAACCATGGTGTGGTAATCGAGCACTTGCTTTCCCCCAATTGGAAAACGTAACGGCAAATGGAAAAGACTGTTTGAGCGGTAGCAGGGTTTTCTACATGTCACTTATTTTGTTTGTAAAAAATAAAAGGTGCAAAGCAAGCGCTCTACCATATGAGCTAATTCCCCTGTCTCGTGGGCCGCTCGCAAAATCATTACATAGGCTCTGCTCCGGACAATCCGCTTGCTCTATCATCTGAAAAATCACTGTCACTGCTCAAGTCAACACCCAATTCTCTGGAAACACTGAAGATGTCAGCAGAATATGGTCCATTTCCTCTGCCCTTCTGAATCTGCCTACTGAGCTGTCACAGTCCTTACTTCGTCTTTCGTCTGACCTCTCCGTCTTGCCCCGATGTCCATTTCTATCTGTCCCTATGAATGCTGGTATTCTGCCAATCTGTTGGCTCCTGTCACCTTTGCCAAAAGTATTCCAGTTTTCTATCACCCTCTCTGAGAGAAAATAATTTTATTTTCACTAAGCTTTCCTTCCTTCTTTTTCATAGGGTGGTCCCTTGTCGCCGAGCTTTGCTTTCCCAAGAAAATGCCAACTGCTGCTGCCACACATCATGCCGTGAAATAGCAACATGGAGAATGCGGGCATCGATCCCGCTACCTCTCGCATGCAAAGCGAGCGCTCTACCACTTGAGCTAATTCCCCAATGCTGGTGAGTGAGTCTGCAAGATTAAGGGAGATGCTTGGTTGGAGCTCAGCCTGCTGCTATAGCCCAGGATGGAAAAGTCACTTTTCCAGATCCTAGTTCACTGGAAATGCAGTTCTGCTTGTCCTCTGAGGCCTCATTCTCACCATCCATCACTAGAAAAGGCTCACATGCCAGCATTTCGAAAGAAGAAGTAGTCAGAAGTACTCTGGAAAGTGCAGGCTTCCATACATGGTAGGAATGCCTTCCTCCAGACGAGGTTAATCTTTGTCCCTGCCCTGATGTTTTCATGCACGAACAGCAGGTGTCAGTGCTAGACAGACAGCAAGCACTTCCCAGTGGCTCTGCACTAAAAGCACTGTCCTGCTGGGACCTGTAGCTGTCACAGGTTCTATTCCTGCTTTGGTAGAAATTGGGAAGGAGACTGAAAGTTGGTACTAGTCAAGCTTTTTACTTTTTAGCGAAAAGAACGTCTTTCAATAATTGGAGAGAGGTTTCGGGAGATCAAAATAGCAGAAAGCATATGCGTTGGCAAGTTAGGAGTAAACATTGATGGTTCGAGCTAAAAGAGAATTTGAAAAGAAGCTGGCAGAGGCAAAACCTCATCATTAAAACTTTAAAGAAATAAACATATCCGAAGCAAGAAGCCTGTGAGGTAGTCGGTCGGACTGGGGGGGGGGGGGGGGGTCAAAGGGGCACCTAGCCATCGTGAAAAGACTGAACGAATTCTTTGAATAGCTCTTTCCTGAGTAGAGGAGATACCCGTGTAGGATGCTGTATTCAGGGACGATGATTCAGAAGAATGGAAACCGACCACGGTGAATATGGAAGTTGTAATAAGCCAGATTGGCCAACCAAAGAGTAGAAAATCACCCGCTCCAGATGGTATTCACCCCATGTGACTGGAGGATTGGGCATTCGAATGGCATATGGCATTTAAGATGGACAAGTGCCAAGCTATGCACATGGTGGAAAATAGGTTCCATATTAGGAATTACCAGGTAGGAAAAGGATATGGGCATCATGGTGAGCAATATTGTGAAATCATCGGTTCAGTGTGCGACAGGGGCGGCGGTCAAAGAAGCAAACAGAACTTTAGGCATGATCGGGAAAGACATAGAGAAGGAAAAGGCGATTGTCCGAATGCCTCCGTAAAGCACAGCGGCGATCCATCACCTGGAGTACTGAATGCACTATCCGGTCGCCGCATCTCAGGAAAGATAGAGTTGCAATGCCAAAGGCACGGAGAAGGGTGACCAAACTGAAAACGGCGATGGAATGACTCCCCTCTGAGGAAAGGCTAAAGACGTTGGGGCTGTTTATCTAGGAGAAGGCGATATATGATAGGGGTCTCTACAATCATGGATGGAATAGAATGGCTAAAAGTACTTTTTAAGAGAGGCATTGGTGGTTCAGTGGTAGAATTCTCGCTTGCCATGCGGGAGACCTGGGTTCAATTCCCAGCCAATGCAGTAGTAACCTCTTTTATTTCTTCACGGAGATGGTGGTGGATGCCTGGAATGCCCTTCCGGAGGACGTGGTGAAGACCAGAACTGTGAAGGACTTCAAAGGGGTGTGGGATAAACACCATGGATCCAGGAAATCTAGAGGGCGAGAATGAAGGTGGGTGGCTTGCGGGAATGACGGCTACTACCTGGAGATAATACCCTTATTCAATAAACATACGCACGGTTAATGTGACTGGGGGAATAGCACTTACTTACCACAGCGTATAGCAGCATGGAATTTATTTAATGTTTGGGATCTTGCCCGGTACCTGAGACCCGGCTTGGCCGTTCTGGGAAACAGGATAGTGGGCTTGATGTACCCTCTGCGTGACCCCTTGTGGCGGTACTTAACCCTTCAGCGTTTACCTTGATTTGAAATTTGCAGTGCTTACCGTGCCGCATGGAGAATGCGGGCATCGATCGACCAACCATGGTGTGGTAATCGAGCACTTGCTTTCCCCCAATTGGAAAACGTAACGGCAAATGGAAAAGACTGTTTGAGCGGTAGCAGGGTTTTCTACATGTCACTTATTTTGTTTGTAAAAAATAAAAGGTGCAAAGCAAGCGCTCTACCATATGAGCTAATTCCCCTGTCTCGTGGGCCGCTCGCAAAATCATTACATAGGCTCTGCTCCGGACAATCCGCTTGCTCTATCATCTGAAAAATCACTGTCACTGCTCAAGTCAACACCCAATTCTCTGGAAACACTGAAGATGTCAGCAGAATATGGTCCATTTCCTCTGCCCTTCTGAATCTGCCTACTGAGCTGTCACAGTCCTTACTTCGTCTTTCGTCTGACCTCTCCGTCTTGCCCCGATGTCCATTTCTATCTGTCCCTATGAATGCTGGTATTCTGCCAATCTGTTGGCTCCTGTCACCTTTGCCAAAAGTATTCCAGTTTTCTATCACCCTCTCTGAGAGAAAATAATTTTATTTTCACTAAGCTTTCCTTCCTTCTTTTTCATAGGGTGGTCCCTTGTCGCCGAGCTTTGCTTTCCCAAGAAAATGCCAACTGCTGCTGCCACACATCATGCCGTGAAATAGCAACATGGAGAATGCGGGCATCGATCCCGCTACCTCTCGCATGCTAAGCGAGCGCTCTACCACTTGAGCTAATTCCCCAATGGTGGTGAGTGAGCCTGCAAGATTAAGGGAGATGCTTGGTTGGAGCTCAGCCTGCTGCTATAGCCCAGGATGGAAAAGTCACTTTTCCAGATCCTAGTTCACTGGAAATGCAGTTCTGCTTGTCCTCTGAGGCCTCATTCTCACCATCCATCACTAGAAAAGGCTCACATGCCAGCATTTCGAAAGAAGAAGTAGTCAGAAGTACTCTGGAAAGTGCAGGCTTCCATACATGGTAGGAATGCCTTCCTCCAGACGAGGTTATTCTTTGTCCCTGCCCTGATGTTTTCATGCACGAACAGCAGGTGTCAGTGCTAGACAGACAGCAAGCCCTTCCCAGTGGCTCTGCACTAAAAGCACTGTCCTGCGGGACCCGTAGCTGTCACAGGTTCTATTCCTGCTTTGGTAGAAATTGGGAAGGAGACTGAAAGTTGGTACTAGTCAAGCTTTTTACTTTTTAGCGAAAAGAACGTCTTTCAATAATTGGAGAGAGGTTTCGGGAGATCAAAATAGCAGAAAGCATATGCGTTGGCAAGTTAGGAGTAAACATTGATGGTTCGAGCTAAAAGAGAATTTGAAAAGAAGCTGGCAGAGGCAAAACCTCATCATTAAAACTTTAAAGAAATAAACATATCCGAAGCAAGAAGCCTGTGAGGTAGTCGGTCGGACTGGGGGGGGGGGGGGGGGTCAAAGGGGCACCTAGCCATCGTGAAAAGACTGAACGAATTCTTTGAATAGCTCTTTCCTGAGTAGAGGAGATACCCGTGTAGGATGCTGTATTCAGGGGCGATGATTCAGAAGAATGGAAACCGACCACGGTGAATATGGAAGTTGTAATAAGCCAGATTGGCCAACCAAAGAGTAGAAAATCACCCGCTCCAGATGGTATTCACCCCATGTGACTGGAGGATTGGGCATTCGAATGGCATATGGCATTTAAGATGGACAAGTGCCAAGCTATGCACATGGTGGAAAATAGGTTCCATATTAGGAATTACCAGGTAGGAAAAGGATATGGGCATCATGGTGAGCAATATTGTGAAATCATCGGTTCAGTGTGCGACAGGGGCGGCGGTCAAAGAAGCAAACAGAACTTTAGGCATGATCGGGAAAGACATAGAGAAGGAAAAGGCGATTGTCCGAATGCCTCCGTAAAGCACAGCGGCGATCCATCACCTGGAGTACTGAATGCACTATCCGGTCGCCGCATCTCAGGAAAGATAGAGTTGCAATGCCAAAGGCACGGAGAAGGGTGACCAAACTGAAAACGGCGATGGAATGACTCCCCTCTGAGGAAAGGCTAAAGACGTTGGGGCTGTTTATCTAGGAGAAGGCGATATATGATAGGGGTCTCTACAATCATGGATGGAAAGGAATGGCTAAAAGTACTTTTTAAGAGAGGCATTGGTGGTTCAGTGGTAGAATTCTCGCTTGCCATGCGGGAGACCTGGGTTCAATTCCCAGCCAATGCAGTAGTAACCTCCTTTATTTCTTCACGGAGATGGTGGTGGATGCCTGGAATGCCCTTCCGGAGGACGTGGTGAAGACCAGAACTGTGAAGGACTTCAAAGGGGTGTGGGATAAACACCATGGATCCAGGAAATCTAGAGGGCGAGAATGAAGGTGGGTGGCTTGCGGGAATGACGGCTACTACCTGGAGATAATACCCTTATTCAATAAACATACCCACGGTTAATGTGACTGGGGGAATAGCACTTACTTACCACAGCGTATAGCAGCATGGAATTTATTTAATGTTTGGGATCTTGCCCGGTACCTGAGACCCGGCTTGGCCGTTCTGGGAAACAGGATAGTGGGCTTGATGTACCCTCTGCGTGACCCCTTGTGGCGGTACTTAACCCTTCAGCGTTTACCTTGATTTGAAATTTGCAGTGCTTACCGTGCCGCATGGAGAATGCGGGCATCGATCGACCAAGCATGGTGTGGTAATCGAGCACTTGCTTTCCCCCAATTGGAAAACGTAACGGCAAATGGAAAAGACTGTTTGAGCGGTAGCAGGGTTTTCTACATGTCACTTATTTTGTTTGTAAAAAATAAAAGGTGCAAAGCAAGCGCTCTACCATATGAGCTAATTCCCCTGTCTCGTGGGCCGCTCGCAAAATCATTACATAGGCTCTGCTCCGGACAATCCGCTTGCTCTATCATCTGAAAAATCACTGTCACTGCTCAAGTCAACACCCAATTCTCTGGAAACACTGAAGATGTCAGCAGAATATGGTCCATTTCCTCTGCCCTTCTGAATCTGCCTACTGAGCTGTCACAGTCCTTACTTCGTCTTTCGTCTGACCTCTCCGTCTTGCCCCGATGTCCATTTCTATCTGTCCCTATGAATGCTGGTATTCTGCCAATCTGTTGGCTCCTGTCACCTTTGCCAAAAGTATTCCAGTTTTCTATCACCCTCTCTGAGAGAAAATAATTTTATTTTCACTAAGCTTTCCTTCCTTCTTTTTCATAGGGTGGTCCCTTGTCGCCGAGCTTTGCTTTCCCAAGAAAATGCCAACTGCTGCTGCCACACATCATGCCGTGAAATAGCAACATGGAGAATGCGGGCATCGATCCCGCTACCTCTCGCATGCTAAGCGAGCGCTCTACCACTTGAGCTAATTCCCCAATGGTGGCGAATGAGCCTGCAAGATTAAGGGAGATGCTTGGTTGGAGCTCAGCCTGCTGCTATAGCCCAGGATGGAAAAGTCACTTTTCCAGATCCTAGTTCACTGGAAATGCAGTTCTGCTTGTCCTCTGAGGCCTCATTCTCACCATCCATCACTAGAAAAGGCTCACATGCCAGCATTTCGAAAGAAGAAGTAGTCAGAAGTACTCTGGAAAGTGCAGGCTTCCATACATGGTAGGAATGCCTTCCTCCAGACGAGGTTATTCTTTGTCCCTGCCCTGATGTTTTCATGCACGAACAGCAGGTGTCAGTGCTAGACAGACAGCAAGCACTTCCCAGTGGCTCTGCACTAAAAGCACTGTCCTGCTGGGACCCGTAGCTGTCACAGGTTCTATTCCTGCTTTGGTAGAAATTGGGAAGGAGACTGAAAGTTGGTACTAGTCAAGCTTTTTACTTTTTAGCGAAAAGAACGTCTTTCAATAATTGGAGAGAGGTTTCGGGAGATCAAAATAGCAGAAAGCATATGCGTTGGCAAGTTAGGAGTAAACATTGATGGTTCGAGCTAAAAGAGAATTTGAAAAGAAGCTGACAGAGGCAAAACCTCATCATTAAAACTTTAAAGAAATAAACATATACGAAGCAAGAAGCCTGTGAGGTAGTCGGTCGGACTGGGGGGGGGGGGGTCAAAGGGGCACCTAGCCATCGTGAAAAGACTGAACGAATTCTTTGAATAGCTCTTTCCTGAGTAGAGGAGATACCCGTGTAGGATGCTGTATTCAGGGGCGATGATTCAGAAGAATGGAAACCGACCACGGTGAATATGGAAGTTGTAATAAGCCAGATTGGCCAACCAAAGAGTAGAAAATCACCCGCTCCAGATGGTATTCACCCCATGTGACTGGAGGATTGGGCATTCGAATGGCATATGGCATTTAAGATGGACAAGTGCCAAGCTATGCACATGGTGGAAAATAGGTTCCATATTAGGAATTACCAGGCAGGAAAAGGATATGGGCATCATGGTGAGCAATATTGTGAAATCATCGGTTCAGTGTGCGACAGGGGCGGCGGTCAAAGAAGCAAACAGAACTTTAGGCATGATCGGGAAAGACATAGAGAAGGAAAAGGCGATTGTCCGAATGCCTCCGTAAAGCACAGCGGCGATCCATCACCTGGAGTACTGAATGCACTATCCGGTCGCCGCATCTCAGGAAAGATAGAGTTGCAATGCCAAAGGCACGGAGAAGGGTGACCAAACTGAAAACGGCGATGGAATGACTCCCCTCTGAGGAAAGGCTAAAGACGTTGGGGCTGTTTATCTAGGAGAAGGCGATATATGATAGGGGTCTCTACAATCATGGATGGAAAGGAATGGCTAAAAGTACTTTTTAAGAGAGGCATTGGTGGTTCAGTGGTAGAATTCTCGCTTGCCATGCGGGAGACCTGGGTTCAATTCCCAGCCAATGCAGTAGTAACCTCCTTTATTTCTTCACGGAGATGGTGGTGGATGCCTGGAATGCCCTTCCGGAGGACGTGGTGAAGACCAGAACTGTGAAGGACTTCAAAGGGGTGTGGGATAAACACCATGGATCCAGGAAATCTAGAGGGCGAGAATGAAGGTGGGTGGCTTGCGGGAATGACGGCTACTACCTGGAGATAATACCCTTATTCAATAAACATACCCACGGTTAATGTGACTGGGGGAATAGCACTTACTTACCACAGCGTATAGCAGCATGGAATTTATTTAATGTTTGGGATCTTGCCCGGTACCTGAGACCCGGCTTGGCCGTTCTGGGAAACAGGATAGTGGGCTTGATGTACCCTCTGCGTGACCCCTTGTGGCGGTACTTAACCCTTCAGCGTTTACCTTGATTTGAAATTTGCAGTGCTTACCGTGCCGCATGGAGAATGCGGGCATCGATCGACCAAGCATGGTGTGGTAATCGAGCACTTGCTTTCCCCCAATTGGAAAACGTAACGGCAAATGGAAAAGACTGTTTGAGCGGTAGCAGGGTTTTCTACATGTCACTTATTTTGTTTGTAAAAAATAAAAGGTGCAAAGCAAGCGCTCTACCATATGAGCTAATTCCCCTGTCTCGTGGGCCGCTCGCAAAATCATTACATAGGCTCTGCTCCGGACAATCCGCTTGCTCTATCATCTGAAAAATCACTGTCACTGCTCAAGTCAACACCCAATTCTCTGGAAACACTGAAGATGTCAGCAGAATATGGTCCATTTCCTCTGCCCTTCTGAATCTGCCTACTGAGCTGTCACAGTCCTTACTTCGTCTTTCGTCTGACCTCTCCGTCTTGCCCCGATGTCCATTTCTATCTGTCCCTATGAATGCTGGTATTCTGCCAATCTGTTGGCTCCTGTCACCTTTGCCAAAAGTATTCCAGTTTTCTATCACCCTCTCTGAGAGAAAATAATTTTATTTTCACTAAGCTTTCCTTCCTTCTTTTTCAGAGGGTGGTCCCTTGTCGCCGAGCTTTGCTTTCCCAAGAAAATGCCAACTGCTGCTGCCACACATCATGCCGTGAAATAGCAACATGGAGAATGCGGGCATCGATCCCGCTACCTCTCGCATGCTAAGCGAGCGCTCTACCACTTGAGCTAATTCCCCAATGGTGGTGAGTGAGCCTGCAAGATTAAGGGAGATGCTTGGTTGGAGCTCAGCCTGCTGCTATAGCCCAGGATGGAAAAGTCACTTTTCCAGATCCTAGTTCACTGGAAATGCAGTTCTGCTTGTCCTCTGAGGCCTCATTCTCACCATCCATCACTAGAAAAGGCTCACATGCCAGCATTTCGAAAGAAGAAGTAGTCAGAAGTACTCTGGAAAGTGCAGGCTTCCATACATGGTAGTAATGCCTTCCTCCAGACGAGGTTATTCTTTGTCCCTGCCCTGATGTTTTCATGCACGAACAGCAGGTGTCAGTGCTAGACAGACAGCAAGCACTTCCCAGTGGCTCTGCACTAAAAGCACTGTCCTGCGGGACCCGTAGCTGTCACAGGTTCTATTCCTGCTTTGGTAGAAATTGGGAAGAAGACTGAAAGTTGGTACTAGTCAAGCTTTTTACTTTTTAGCGAAAAGAACGTCTTTCAATAATTGGAGAGAGGTTTCGGGAGATCAAAATAGCAGAAAGCATATGCGTTGGCAAGTTAGGAGTAAACATTGATGGTTCGAGCTAAAAGAATTTGAAAAGAAGCTGGCAGAGGCAAAACCTCATCATTAAAACTTTAAAGAAATAAACATATCCGAAGCAAGAAGCCTGTGAGGTAGTCGGTCGGACTGGGGGGGGGGGGGGGGGGTCAAAGGGGCACCTAGCCATCGTGAAAAGACTGAACGAATTCTTTGAATAGCTCTTTCCTGAGTAGAGGAGATACCCGTGTAGGATGCTGTATTCAGGGGCGATGATTCAGAAGAATGGAAACCGACCACGGTGAATATGGAAGTTGTAATAAGCCAGATTGGCCAACCAAAGAGTAGAAAATCACCCGCTCCAGATGGTATTCACCCCATGTGACTGGAGGATTGGGCATTCGAATGGCATATGGCATTTAAGATGGACAAGTGCCAAGCTATGCACATGGTGGAAAATAGGTTCCATATTAGGAATTACCAGGTAGGAAAAGGATATGGGCATCATGGTGAGCAATATTGTGAAATCATCGGTTCAGTGTGCGACAGGGGCGGCGGTCAAAGAAGCAAACAGAACTTTAGGCATGATCGGGAAAGACATAGAGAAGGAAAAGGCGATTGTCCGAATGCCTCCGTAAAGCACAGCGGCGATCCATCACCTGGAGTACTGAATGCACTATCCGGTCGCCGCATCTCAGGAAAGATAGAGTTGCAATGCCAAAGGCACGGAGAAGGGTGACCAAACTGAAAACGGCGATGGAATGACTCCCCTCTGAGGAAAGGCTAAAGACGTTGGGGCTGTTTATCTAGGAGAAGGCGATATATGATAGGGGTCTCTACAATCATGGATGGAAAGGAATGGCTAAAAGTACTTTTTAAGTGAGGCATTGGTGGTTCAGTGGTAGAATTCTCGCTTGCCATGCGGGAGACCTGGGTTCAATTCCCAGCCAATGCAGTAGTAACCTCCTTTATTTCTTCACGGAGATGGTGGTGGATGCCTGGAATGCCCTTCCGGAGGACGTGGTGAAGACCAGAACTGTGAAGGACTTCAAAGGGGTGTGGGATAAACACCATGGATCCAGGAAATCTAGAGGGCGAGAATGAAGGTGGGTGGCTTGCGGGAATGACGGCTACTACCTGGAGATAATACCCTTATTCAATAAACATACGCACGGTTAATGTGACTGGGGGAATAGCACTTGCGTGGTAAACAGCGTATAGCAGCAAGGAATTTATTTAATGTTTGGGATCTTGCCCGGTACCTGAGACCCGGCTTGGCCGTTCTGGGAAACAGGATAGTGGGCTTGATGTACCCTCTGCGTGACCCCTTGTGGCGGTACTTAACCCTTCAGCGTTTACCTTGATTTGAAATTTGCAGTGCTTACCGTGCCGCATGGAGAATGCGGGCATCGATCGACCAAGCATGGTGTGGTAATCGAGCACTTGCTTTCCCCCAATTGGAAAACGTAACGGCAAATGGAAAAGACTGTTTGAGCGGTAGCAGGGTTTTCTACATGTCACTTATTTTGTTTGTAAAAAATAAAAGGTGCAAAGCAAGCGCTCTACCATATGAGCTAATTCCCCTGTCTCGTGGGCCGCTCGCAAAATCATTACATAGGCTCTGCTCCGGACAATCCGCTTGCTCTATCATCTGAAAAATCACTGTCACTGCTCAAGTCAACACCCAATTCTCTGGAAACACTGAAGATGTCAGCAGAATATGGTCCATTTCCTCTGCCCTTCTGAATCTGCCTACTGAGCTGTCACAGTCCTTACTTCGTCTTTCGTCTGACCTCTCCGTCTTGCCCCGATGTCCATTTCTATCTGTCCCTATGAATGCTGGTATTCTGCCAATCTGTTGGCTCCTGTCACCTTTGCCAAAAGTATTCCAGTTTTCTATCACCCTCTCTGAGAGAAAATAATTTTATTTTCACTAAGCTTTCCTTCCTTCTTTTTCATAGGGTGGTCCCTTGTCGCCGAGCTTTGCTTTCCCAAGAAAATGCCAACTGCTGCTGCCACACATCATGCCGTGAAATAGCAACATGGAGAATGCGGGCATCGATCCCGCTACCTCTCGCATGCTAAGCGAGCGCTCTACCACTTGAGCTAATTCCCCAATGGTGGTGAGTGAGCCTGCAAGATTAAGGGAGATGCTTGGTTGGAGCTCAGCCTGCTGCTATAGCCCAGGATGGAAAAGTCACTTTTCCAGATCCTAGTTCACTGGAAATGCAGTTCTGCTTGTCCTCTGAGGCCTCATTCTCACCATCCATCACTAGAAAAGGCTCACATGCCAGCATTTCGAAAGAAGAAGTAGTCAGAAGTACTCTGGAAAGTGCAGGCTTCCATACATGGTAGGAATGCCTTCCTCCAGACGAGGTTATTCTTTGTCCCTGCCCTGATGTTTTCATGCACGAACAGCAGGTGTCAGTGCTAGACAGACAGCAAGCACTTCCCAGTGGCTCTGCACTAAAAGCACTGTCCTGTGGGACCCGTAGCTGTCACAGGTTCTATTCCTGCTTTGGTAGAAATTGGGAAGGAGACTGAAAGTTGGTACTAGTCAAGCTTTTTACTTTTTAGCGAAAAGAACGTCTTTCAATAATTGGAGAGAGGTTTCGGGAGATCAAAATAGCAGAAAGCATATGCGTTGGCAAGTTAGGAGTAAACATTGATGGTTCGAGCTAAAAGAGAATTTGAAAAGAAGCTGGCAGAGGCAAAACCTCATCATTAAAACTTTAAAGAAATAAACATATCCGAAGCAAGAAGCCTGTGAGGTAGTCGGTCGGACTGGGGGGGGGGGGGGGGGTCAAAGGGGCACCGAGCCATCGTGAAAAGACTGAACGAATTCTTTGAATAGCTCTTTCCTGAGTAGAGGAGATACCCGTGTAGGATGCTGTATTCAGGGGCGATGATTCAGAAGAATGGAAACCGACCACGGTGAATATGGAAGTTGTAATAAGCCAGATTGGCCAACCAAAGAGTAGAAAATCACCCGCTCCAGATGGTATTCACCCCATGTGACTGGAGGATTGGGCATTCGAATGGCATATGGCATTTAAGATGGACAAGTGCCAAGCTATGCACATGGTGGAAAATAGGTTCCATATTAGGAATTACCAGGCAGGAAAAGGATATGGGCATCATGGTGAGCAATATTGTGAAATCATCGGTTCAGTGTGCGACAGGGGCGGCGGTCAAAGAAGCAAACAGAACTTTAGGCATGATCGGGAAAGACATAGAGAAGGAAAAGGCGATTGTCCGAATGCCTCCGTAAAGCACAGCGGCGATCCATCACCTGGAGTACTGAATGCACTATCCGGTCGCCGCATCTCAGGAAAGATAGAGTTGCAATGCCAAAGGCACGGAGAAGGGTGACCAAACTGAAAACGGCGATGGAATGACTCCCCTCTGAGGAAAGGCTAAAGACGTTGGGGCTGTTTATCTAGGAGAAGGCGATATATGATAGGGGTCTCTACAATCATGGATGGAATAGAATGGCTAAAAGTACTTTTTAAGAGAGGCATTGGTGGTTCAGTGGTAGAATTCTCGCTTGCCATGCGGGAGACCTGGGTTCAATTCCCAGCCAATGCAGTAGTAACCTCTTTTATTTCTTCACGGAGATGGTGGTGGATGCCTGGAATGCCCTTCCGGAGGACGTGGTGAAGACCAGAACTGTGAAGGACTTCAAAGGGGTGTGGGATAAACACCATGGATCCAGGAAATCTAGAGGGCGAGAATGAAGGTGGGTGGCTTGCGGGAATGACGGCTACTACCTGGAGATAATACCCTTATTCAATAAACATACGCACGGTTAATGTGACTGGGGGAATAGCACTTACTTACCACAGCGTATAGCAGCATGGAATTTATTTAATGTTTGGGATCTTGCCCGGTACCTGAGACCCGGCTTGGCCGTTCTGGGAAACAGGATAGTGGGCTTGATGTACCCTCTGCGTGACCCCTTGTGGCGGTACTTAACCCTTCAGCGTTTACCTTGATTTGAAATTTGCAGTGCTTACCGTGCCGCATGGAGTATGCGGGCATCGATCGACCAAGCATGGTGTGGTAATCGAGCACTTGCTTTCCCCCAATTGGAAAACGTAACGGCAAATGGAAAAGACTGTTTGAGCGGTAGCAGGGTTTTCTACATGTCACTTATTTTGTTTGTAAAAAATAAAAGGTGCAAAGCAAGCGCTCTACCATATGAGCTAATTCCC